>NC_081409.1:629842085-630142085 GCF_030272615.1 Cryptomeria japonica | reverse complement strand
TTATAACTCATGTCCATCACACATTTCTTCTACTAGTGTTTGTGTCTCCATGTGGCCAACATGTTCCTTGTTGGGGCTGCATGTAGATGAAAGGCATGAGTTTTGAACTCGTAACCACCCTATCAACAGAATCCGTGACTTACCATCACATTGCAGGGTCATCCCCATTAACTTCATAATTATTATTTTAAAAGGAACTTTTCCAAAACTCACATGCATAAGCCTTTAATTTTTGTTTTAGTTTTTAAAAGAAGGAATGTTCTTTAAAAAGATATTAAAAATGTCCACTTTACATTTATAAGGTTTTACTTTTAAAGGATTTTCTTTTTTTTTAACTTTTTAAAAATATTGCCATTAAAACATGCAATTTCATTCGTTTTTTTAAATAATTACTTTTTCTTATTAGAAAATATAATATGAATTTTATTTTTTAGTTTATAAATAATATTTCAATAAAAATTTATAATATTATTAATATATTTAATTATTAATATAATTTATTTCTTATTAAATTTAGAATTTAAAAAAAAACAATAAATATAAATTAAAATATTGAAAAATCATTCACAACCAATTTAATTATTAAATAATAATTTTAAAAATAATAAGGGTCATGACTCTCTCTCTCCTTCTAGATATATATCATCCCCTCTAATCTTTCCACAATTATATTTACTACTCTATCTCTCTCTCTCTCCACACACACACACACACAAATATATATATATATATATATATATATATATATATATATATATATATATATATGTCACTCATATATGCACACACTCCACACACACACACACACTGTGTGTGTGTGTGTATATATGTATGTATGTATTGTTACTCATATATGTTGGAATCCAAGAACACTTTGGGGGGGGGGGGGGGGGGGTGGCGGGGGGTGAATCAGTGTTCTATCAGTGAATGAATTTCATATATATATATATATATATATATGCACACACTCCACACACACACACACTGTGTGTGTGTGTGTGTGTATATGTATGTATGTATTGTTACTCATATATGTTGGATCCAAGAACACTTGGGGGGGGGGGGTGAATCAATGTTCTATTCGTGAATGAATTTCTGAACTTATTGTTGATCAACCGGATGACAGAAAATAAAATTAAAGTGCATAAACAAATCAACACATAAAGCAATACCATAACACTAACATTTATACATGGAAAACCCTGTAAAGGGAAAAACCATAGTGGGGCTGGTACCCACAATATATATATACTTGATCAAGGTATACATATTACATAGAGGGGTATGCACATGCATACAGGCTTACCGCCTAGAGTTCACTACTCAAATACACATATATGGAAGTCTCACTGACTTACAAACCATTACATAATGATTTATAACAAAAATGAACTTAAATGATGCATTTGGCCATGTTGGATAAGTTTTGGTTGTAGCTCTGAGTTCCTCAATAGAACCAGTGATACTGATACTTTATTCTGCTACTGGTTAGGATTGTGCACATGCAACTACACACATACACTATCATTCACTCATCAATTCACATACTATCAATCTCTGACTCTTTCGCATCTCAAATCATATCATATGAATATATATAATCCATCGCTAAGTGATCTCCCTTATATACCCTTATAACTTGTTCATCATCTTGGCCTTCACAATAAAATTAAACATGTCGGCTTCCTTCCGGATCATAAAGAATATTATAAATTATCTTGATGATGTTGTTTGATGTCATCCTAGAATGCTACCTTTAATTCCTCAAATGGCTTTATCAGGTCCCATAATATGAATTACTGGTACCAAGAATAACTGGTTAACAGGTGTAAACCATAGGGTGTATACCAATTGGCCTTATCTAGACAAAATGATAAAGTAATGAATCAGGATGAAGAAATACCATCCCCTGAAGATGATATACCATCAATGACAACCCAAAATGCAATTCACCTCATAAGGTGACTATCAGATGAGTGTCAATTGCCAACAATCTCCCCCTTTGGCATTGATGGCAACACTCATGTGAAATATGATATTATTCCTGAAAGTGCTCCCCCTTTCCTATACATCCATGCACTCCATGCAACTATTTACATTTCTACTCTCCCCCTATGATATTCATTCATTTTTTACTATACTCCTCCTCCTTTGACATCAATGACAAAGTTGGGTGAATATATACAAGAAGAAATGTGTACACGTGATTTACATATATATATATATATACACCGATCTCTATACATATTTTAGAATGTCTACATACAAAGTCTTTAAAATGAAAAGTAAGTATCCCAGCCTTGCTTAAGGGAATCTAGAATGGAGTTGAACTCATTCAAGAGACTAGCATAGTATTCAATAGCTTGGGATTCTATCGCATCCTCCTACTGCATATTTTATATACACGTTGTTTTATGACAAAGCAGGTTGCCTAACCAAGGACCTATAAAGCTCTGAAGCTTTGTGGCTCTCCTTATCATATTGTCCCTTTCCTTTTCTAACTTTAATATTTGATCCATGACTACCAAAATTGGACCTTCAAGAGAACTTGTTATATTTGATGTCGGATTGTAAGCATGTGAAATCTGAAGCAACTGGCCTTTACAATCCATAATCTACTTGTCTAGGGAGGCAGTGAGCTTTGAAAATCTAGACAAGTTTTATATACTTTACCTCCTTCTAATAAGGCTTCCTCAATAGATTGTAGACATGTGTGAATTTTTGCCTTTTCGGTTGATATCATCTATAAAAATGTTTGTTTCCTGGCCTCAACAAATTTGTCTTTGGCCTCAAGTGTAGAAATTTTAACCAAAGAATCATATTGGTTAGGAATGTACTCAATTATTTGTTGAAGTTTCTCGAAAGAGCTTTAGCTCTCATTTGCTTGAAATTCTGATACAAGTTGGTTCAAAACATCAAAAGTGGACTATATCAATTTCTTATCCTTGGATTCCTCCTGAGCTAACTCTTGACTCCCCTGAGCTTGGAGAGTAGCTGTAGCATTAGGTGGTAAGGCTTGTCAAAACTGATGGAAAATCCTGGCACTTTCCCTTTGGCTTGTGTTAAAGATGTGTTAATTGCCAATCCAAAAGAGAAATCTAACTCTATCTGTTTGCCTTGGTCTTTGGAAGAGGTCTTCTGGGGTATATCTATCGGTTCCTTGTCTGTTGTCGTTTGTACCTTATGTGCACCTGTGGCTTCGCCACTTGGTGCACCACTCTCTTTTGGTGCTTCCCCTGATTCCTTTTCTTCTATACCTTTTCCTTTGCAACCCCTTCCTCAACATCTTGTACATTTGTTTCCAGAGGATTCTGAGTATCCTCAATGTCAAAATCTAACTCATGAGTTGGTGGAGTAGTAACTGGTGGATTATTTTTCATATTTGGTTCATATTTTCTTTCTGGTTCCTTATCCTTTGGTAATTGAATGTTCTGAGACTATACAAAACTGGGACTAAGCTCATATCCTTTACTCAAAATAATTTGTACCCATATATCTATTGTTTTTTTCTGAATCTCTTCATATTTTTCCAACATTAAGTTGTTTATCCAGTGTTTGGGTTTGAATTCAGTCAAACCTGTCTCATTTATTAAATTTGGAACCTCTTGTGGAGTGATAGATGGACAAAGATTGACCAATTTTGTTTCCTTCATCTATCTATCCAGATTTTGTGCATGTAATTTTTTTATTTCTAATCTATCATACAGTTCTTTGGGCAAAATTTTCTCTAATTCTATCAATGTTTTACTAAATGAATCAAGATATAAAACAATGGCCTCTTCTAATTATTTCTTATCCTTCTCATCAAATTCATCATAAAATATAGAAATGTTTTTCAGATTGCCATCATTAATAATTTGATCTATATTTTCTTGAGCATCTAACCTCTTTTTCTAACCGGTTCTCTTCTTAGTTTCTAGTTTAGATTGCTCATCTTCTTTGGGCTTCCTCTTGTGTATGATGGTAATCTTAGGAGTCTTCTTGGGTTGCTCCTTCTTTGGTTCCTTCTTTTGATCTTTCTTTTTATCTTCGGAGGGTTACCCTCTGACAACTCTTGCAAAAATACCTTTCTTCTTCGGAGCTTGTCTGATTTCTTCTTCTGACTCTATCTCCTTTGAAGATACTACAACATATTCCCTTACCGATTTTTCTTTTCTTTTCTTTTCTTCCTTAGGCTTAGGGCTAGCAGGATCATTGGATGGTCCTTCATGTTGTTTAGGTGGTTTAGGTGTGACTGCGACAAAATTAGGTGTGGCATGAGCTCCTTTGTTTGCCTCTCTCTCCTCTTTTCTCTTCTTTTTTGTTCTTCTTTTCTTTGGGCTTCAAGGATATTAACCTTTTTTTCTACTTCTGCCCTATCATGGCCTTCACTGATTAGTTTCTCAACTACAACTCTTTCATTTTCCTTGTGATGCTGGATGCAACCTATTCTTGGTGGATTTTTAGTCCCTTCTCTTGTGTAGTGCCAAAATTTTCTTATTTTTCATCAACTGGAGCTATGAGTAGATGTTGTGCATAACCGTCAAGTGTGGTCGCATCTACCTCATAGCCCATTGGCATAATCCAAACCATCCTAGGTTGGACTGCCTCCATCACGCATTCACCCTTATTAACCATGAAACAAATTGTGTCCTTATATTTTTCCACAATCTCTTTAGGAATCGTTACCCTATTCTTCATCTCTTCTTGAAATATTTTGAAAAAGGCCCACAAGTTAGACTTATGTTGCTTGTCTCCCTATCGGTCTAGTATTTGTGCTATTTGATTTGCAACCGATCCATCAAATGCCCATTGAATATTTCCATAACTAGGTGCTATATTCCAAAAGTAAAAGGTTAAGCATATAATCGGAGAACCATACCAAAATGTATTCTTCTTATCTTTCTTGATCTTTTGGAGGTTAGTCATCAATTTCTTGACCATCACACTACATAAGTCATAGTGTGCATCTTCTCTCACCATCTAATAAGCAATGTGAATGGCGGTTCCAGAGACTGACTTCAATCGGTTAGATTGATAAACCTTATAACCAATCACCATTGTGGTAAATTTCACATCAGGATCCCTGATATCATCAACCCGCATTGATTTGCCATCATATGTTGTGTCAATGAATTTACATACATCTGTGTTTGATATATGTCGAAGCCCTGGCACATCTCTGACCTTGTAGAGGCATGTGAGATTCTTGATCACTTCGTCAATTATCTTGTATGGCTGGTCCAACCATAAGAATTCCCCATGAATTTAGCTGAGGATGTACCTCACCCATTCATCTTCATCAAAGGATGAAAAACTGATGAATTGGGTAAAACCCTTCCCCCTAACTTGTGCATATTCTGGTTTGAGTTGATTGTCAATGATAAGGTGATCTGTGAATACGTAGAACATTTCATAATTCTTGATTTCTTCGATATTGCAATGAATATATGCCCTAATATCTTCAGTTTGAAGAACACCATGACATACACTAGAAAATGCCCCCAAAGAATCATCCAAAAGTGATTTGTAAGGATTTTTCTTGAATTCCAAGCGTAGGCAATTCTTTATTTTAACTACCATAGGAATATCAACATTTGATGAGGATGCCATGATAAATTTTGAGGGTTTCAGCAAATGGTAAATACCTTGATATCTTTATGGATGATGAAATGCTCTCCAAATGCTTGCAAAAATTGCCTTAGGACTCTTAACTGCCTTCGAAATCTCTATTCAAAATTCTTGATCGTTGTGTGAAGAAATGATTTAACTTTTCCCTTTTTTATCACCATTAACCCTAATTTCCCATTGTCATAAATGCAATCAGAGAATCTGACTAGATCACATAATTTTCTTGTAGGTTCCAATAAACACTTGAATCTGCTTGAGTGTCCATCTGCAAACAGAATTCCCTGACTTCAAGCCTAATCTGGGGTGTTTGCATGATCTTCAACGATTTTGCCTTAGTTAGCGGTTGAAATTCTTGCTTCCAGTGCAGGTCTATTTGTTCTATTGGTTGATCTGCCGATTGTGTTTCTGATTTCTGAACCCATCTTTTCTCATGTTTTTTATTGATATCTTCAACCTTTGTCTTTCCTTTCTCTTCTGAATTTCCATTAGCTACCGGTGGATTCTTATTGCTGCAATATTTAGCAATATGTCCAGTCTTGTTGCATGCATAATAGGCAATATTGTTTATTCTGATCTCCTAGCTTGTACAAGGTTCATGTACCTTTCAGATACCTACTTTTACTTAATCAAAATAGGCAATATTGTTCTTTTGAATTGCTTTGCTATACCCTTGATTTTCTTTTGATCTGCATTGGTTAGCCATATGTCCATATCAACTACATGTATTACATCTAAAATTTCTAATACTTATGCATTGTGTTGACTTATGTCCATGTTTATTGCAGTTAAAGTGTTGACCAGCGAATGATGCATTGTTTTGAATATTCCTATTTCTACACTGACTCACTACATGACCATATTTATTGCTAACAAAACATGAACCATAGAATTTATGAGCATTAGGTTGTCTTACCGGTGATCTCTGGTTCTAATTGTTTGGATTTTTGGCATGATTTTGCTTCTGACTGGATGATTGATCTTGTTGTGCAGTTCCAGAGCTTTCTCCTACTTCATATCCAAGACCTCTCATGTCATTAACATCTCTCTAGCTTTTCAACAATTCATCAAGTCTTGCAAAGCTAGCTTTGAACTTTTCTTTATACTCATTCACAATGGCCAAATCATCTCTCATGATTATGATTTGTCTTTCAAGTTCCTATTCATTATTCATGGACTAAATCAATTCAAGTTTCACCATATCATTGTCATGTATCAGTCGGTTGCATTCATCTGATCTATCCTTCAATGCTTGAGCTAGGATTTCTTCATTCTTCTTTTTGTCTTCAATCTCCTTGCACATTCTCATAGTTAGGGCTTGCATTTCATTCTTAAAGGTAGTATTCTCCTGAGTGAGTTTTTGACATTGAATCCTTCAAAGCATCTTCTTCATCACTACTTTGATTTTGCAGTTGATCATAGAGTTCTTTCCCCTTAGCTTGAGTAGCTAATAGTTTTCCTTGTAATGAAATGATGTATTCTCTAGATTGCCTTAGTTCGTTCTTTAATTTATTGCTTTTCTCTTTTTCATAATCAAGATCCTCAAGAGCAAGTTGGAGTTGTTGCTGCAAACTGGTTTCCATTGATTTCAAGTTCTAGATCTTCCTCAAGTTGTTAAACTTCTTCCGAGGAACTAGGCTCTGATACCAATTGTTGGAATCCAAGAAAATTGAGAGGGGGGTGAATCAGTGTTCTACCGGTGAATGAATTTATGAACTTATTGTTGATCAACCAGATGACAGAAAATAAAATTAAAGTGCATAAACAAATCAACACATAAAGAAATACCATAAAACCAACATTTATACGTGGAAAACCATGTAAAGGGGAAAAACACGATGGGGCTAGTACCCACAATATCTATATACTTGATCAAGGTATGCAAATATTACATATAGGGGTATGCACATGTATACAGTCTTACCACCTAGAGTTCACTACTCAAATACACATATATGGAAGTCTCACTGACTTACAGATCATTACATAATGATTTATAACAAAAATGAACTTAAATGATGCATCTAACCATGCTGGATATGTTCTGGTTTAAGCTCCGAGTTCCTCAACTAAACTAGTGATACTAACACTTTGTTTTTCTACTGGTTAGGATTATGCACGTGAAACTGCGCACATACACTATTAGTCGCTCATCAAATCGCATACTATCAATCTCTAACTTTTTTGCATCTCAAATCACATCATATGAATGTATATAATCCATCACTAAGTGATCTCCCTTATATACCCTTATAACTTGTTCATCATGTCAGCCTTCACAATAAAATTAAACGTGTCAGCTTCCTTCTGGTCATAAATAATATTATAAATTATCCTGATGATCTTGTTTGATATCAAACTGGCACGCTACCTTTAATTCCTCAAATGGCTTTACTGGGTCCCATAATATGAATTATCAGTACCAAGAATAACTGGTTAATAGGTGTAAACCATAGGGTGTATACCAGCTGGCCTTATCTAGACAAAATGATAAAGTAATGAATCTGGATGAAGAAGTACCATCTCCTGAAGATGAGTTGCCATCAATGACAAGCCAGAATGCAATTCACCTCAGAAGGTGACTATCGGATGAGTGTCAATTACCAACAATATATGCACACACTCCCTATTTTTTCCTCTTGATCTCTATCTCTATCTCTCTATTTTTTTCCCTCTTTATCTCTCTCCCTATCCCTCTCCATCTCTCTATATCTCCCTCTATCTACATCACTCCTCTCCCTTATTGACTCCATCTAGCCTACTCTATATCTCTATCTCTATTTTTCTCTCCCACCATCTCTCCTACTATATATCTTTATCTCTCTATTTCTCTCCCTCTCTATCTCACTCTCACTCCTCTCTTTATCACTTTCTATCCATATCTTTCTCTACCTATATATCCATATATTTTTATCTCTCTTTTCTTTCTCTATCTCTTTTTTTATCCTATCTCTCCATATCATCCTTTATATATTTTGCTCTCCTCTCCATATTTATTCTTTCATCTCTCTATCTCTATACCATTCTCAATCTCTCTATCTCTATATCCCCCCTCTCTACCTCTCTCTATATATGTAAGGACCTCCATGTTATTAAATTAGCATAATCTACATGATACACATATTATTAATTAAACCAACTTGTTCAAAATACAAAATATTAGATACATGATGTTATATTTTGACACAATGTTTAAGTACATAAGCTCAAAACATTAGAAAAATACAAACAATTATTTCCATTCCAAGCAATCATAAGGTCTATTACAATATATGATAATGTACAAAGATGGTAATAATCCTGATAGATCTCACCATCTATCTCCCATGAACACACCACGGACGAGAGCATCATCAGAATGCTTTACCACCCAATCGTGAAACAATTATACTTTCCTACAATTCTTCATGACATGAAGAACCTCTAACCTTGCACGAGGAGGCCTAGCAACTTGAAATTGATAGGGTAATGGTATCTAGTGCAACATAGTGTATCTACAATCTAAGATGCTATTGTATCAACACTATGATATGTAAGAGAGTACAAAACAAAATGATTCAAATAGTAAGCATATACTAAAATATCAACAATAAATTTGGCCAAAGTTCTTTCTCAACTGACTACCAAAAGATAAGTTTAATTATAGATTGTTGGAATCCAAGAACACTGAGAGGGGGGTGTGAATTAGTGTTATACTAGTAAAACTAATTCTGAACTTATTACTTATGAACCGATTAACTTTAAATAAAATTAAAGTGCATAAACCAAATAACACATAAAGAAGCAACACCATAACATCAATACTTATACGTGGAAAACCCTACAAAGGGAAAAACCACGATGGGGTTGATACCCACAATATCTATATACTTGATCAAGGTATACAAATATTAAATAGAGGGGATTTCACTTGCAATCAGGCTCCCCACCTAGAGCTCACTACTCAAATGGAAGTCTCACTGCTCAAATGGAAGTCTCACTGACTTACACAACATTACATAAATATTACAAACAAAAATGAACTCATAAGATGCATTTGACCATCCTGGATAAGTTCTAGTTTAAGCTTTGCTAACCCTCTCAGTGTATTGGTTTACTGATACTCTTTTTTGCCTTGTTCTACTACCGATTGAGGTTGTGCACGTGAAACTGTGCACAAAAGCTTCCTTACGCTGACCAAAAAGAATGCCATCAATTTATGACTTATTTGCAATCAAAATCGCATTACAACTATTATCAAATTAATCACTAAAAGATCTCCTTAAATACCCTTTTAACTTGTTGAACGTGCCGGCCAAAAATGAAGAATTATAAACCTGTCGGCTATCAGATCACAAGGTATATCATGCATAATCTCGATGACCATATCGGCCTTCACACACTACCAAAAATTCCTTGAAAGAAATTATCGGGGTCACAATTTATCTTAGGTGGGTCCTATCCTTAACCAGGTTCCAAATACGCGTTACTGGGACCGAGACTTAACCGGTTGTAAAGCAAAGTGTATATATTGGTTGTGTGTAGTGAATATCAGTTGACCCAATCAAAGCAAAATGATAAATCAATGAATCCCAATAGAAAATATTTGCACCTGACGATGAGTTGCCACCAATGACAACCCTAAATGCCATTTGCCTTACCGGATAACTGTCAATTGCCAACAATCTCCCCCTTTGGCATTGATGGCAACACTCATGTGAAAAATGATGCCATCTTTGAATTTGTTCCCCCTGAGCTATACACTCCTTCTATATACACCTAATATACTCCCCCTGAGTTCTATATACATTTTTTATTGTATCCCCCCCCCCTTTGACATCAATGACAAAGTGGGGTGTGATAAGTTGATACTTTGACATGTTTTTTTATCAAAACTCTTAGGTTATTGGCATCTTTTGGGTTGCATTTTGATAGTAAAGGATTGTGAATTGACTATATGCAATCCATGTGTTAAACCTGAACTTATGAAATCATGTTTGAACTTTGTCGGTTAATTCCTGTAGCAATACCAATTTATTCCTGCAGCCAAGTGATTTGTCCCTATTGATATGTAGATTATTTAGGATAATGTCATATGTGAGTTAATGAATGTATTAATTGAGTAAGATACGTATGCATGCCCTTGTATGTTGTTCTTGTTTAGTGCAGATAATAAATGATGCTGCGATGGATGATTTCCTTTCACGCCCAAAGACTGAAGAATCACGTACAAATAACTGGAGATCAAATTGAAGGGGATCCAAGCAAGCACAACATATGGCATAATTGAAGCAGTCATACTTCACTATGGGAGTTTAACTCTAGTGCATATTGAATTCACAAAATATCTCTATGGCATGCAAAGACTATGGTTTGGTTTAGATCCACTAACTGTTCCTATAGCCAAGCTCTAGTTATCTCCTTCATCTGATATTCATCTGCCTCTTCTTTTGGGCGTGATTTGAGTTGTCCATTGTAGTTTATCTTTTCTTTATAATAAGCTCTTCCTTTTTCTTAGAGGTTAGACAAGATAGAAAGGAATTGAGCAAAGAGTTTTTGAAAGCATTCTAGAGTTTTCTTTTAGAACATGTAATCGATTTCAGAATGAAATAAAGCAAAGATATGTTGTTCTGATCTGTTAAAAGTATTTTGTTGGAAGTTTGATATCACTCATCCAAGGGGGCCCACTTGGTGAGTGATCCTGTGTTTATGTTCATTGAAGTTCATTTTTACCTAGTTGCAGTAGAAGTTCATGACTGGATTGTTCCTGCAGCCACTGGAAATAGATCCATTGACTGTTCCTGCAGCCAAGACAGAACGGTGTGATTTCTATTATTTACATTAGATCATTCCAGCATTGTTTTATAAAGCTTTCATATAGCCTTTTATGATTTCCATTCTTGCCTTTCCTTTCTGTGTAATGTTAGTTACTGCAGCAATGCAGAATAACCATTTAAGGAGCTTAGTGCATATATATTGCAGACCTATTTCAAGTTTTACGTTCCTAGATTGATAACTAAATGAACACCAGCCATGAAAATAGTAAACTCTACCATATGAATGTCCAAACTACGGATTGAGATTTCAATTAGAGTAATTATTATCATTATAGTTGGGGTAGACATTTTTGGCGCCGTTGCTGGGGATGGTGTCAAACTGAGAACCATTTATGGTTATTATAATTTCCAGTTAATTTTTTGAAATTTCATAAATCTGTATGCATAGCAGAAGAAGAGATGCCAGAGGTAGATTTCTGCCCACTCATCCTAATCATGTAGAAGATAATTTCCCAGATATAAACCCTTTTGCTAAACTTTATCAAGTCCCACAGAATTTGAATCACCCTGAATCTGAATTTCCAAAAGGTAGTCTTCAGTTTCTTTTTGGCCCACAAGAAGAAGAATTTCCTATAGTAACAACCCCCACAAGTCCAATGCAAGGGAACCCTCCTCTTGTTGGGAATAATCCACCACCACCACCAGGTCCAATGTTTGAGTTTCTCATCTCTGACCAGCATGATAATGCCAACCTCAAGAACATTCCAGCATCTTCACTTCCTAAATTCTATGGGTTGGTGACAGAGGATCCAGATACATTTCTGTTTGAGTTTGATGTTCTCTGTAGAAGTTTTGACTATACTACAGATGCCCATAGACTCAAAATTTTTCATGCCACTTTGAAGGAGTCATCTTTGAGATGGTTTATGAGCTTGGGTAGTAGCACAATCAATACATGGGATGAGATGAAACGGTTGTTTCTTGCAAAATACAAAGACTATTGTAGAAGCACTAATCGTCATGGAGATGATATCTTTAGAATGACACAAACTGAAGATGAGAGTCTTGAGGATTATCTGGAAAGGTTTTTGTTTAGTGTCAAGAAGTCCAAGCATAGTACTCTGAATGAAGATTCCCTCAAATTGATATTTTTGAGGGGTATCAGTGATGAATGCACCGATTTCTTAGATCTCATGGGAGGAGGTGACATTACACAATCTACTTGGGCTGAAATAGGGGAAATTTGCAAAAAGTATTCCAAATCTACATCTAAGAAGATTAAGAGATTTAAGCCATGGGCACCATTATCAGCATCTAGAACTGGAGTTTCTAGATTGGAACTTAGTCATCTATTAAAAGACTTCAAGGAGGACATAATAAACAATATGGCTACCCAGTTGGATACATTGGCAGCTAAGAAGAAGCATGAGGAAGCTGATGCATTCCTTGCAGAATTTTGTCCTCATTGTAAACAATGGAAGAAAGATTGTAGATGTAAGATGGTTGCAAATGTGGAAGTACCTGACTTCAAACCAGTTCAAGGTGAGGACGAGCAAGTCTTCTATGTTTCTCAAAGAAGACCAAATTTTCAAAGACAAGGTATGCCACCCGATCCACTTTCTTTTTCTGGTTATAGTGGTAATTCTTATGCACCAAACAACCAATGGCAACCACAGTATTCTCAAAATTTTGGTAACTATCCACATTGGTATGGGTCACAAGGCCAAGGGCAGTAATTCGTTAATCAAGTTCCATAGTGGCAGTAGTCACAAGGGAATTGGTATCCATCTCAGGGTCAAGGGAACCGGTTTCAAGGGAATTGGCAATGTACCTCTCAATGGAGGGGAAACCAATCATGGCCAGCCCAATCTTCTGGATATCAACCTCCTGTTCAGTAACCACAATCTCCTGCTTTAATGTCTCTTCCTGCAGCTATAGTTGCACTGCCTAAGCCAACATAGTTGCCTACTCCATCGGTGCCTAATCCAAATATCAAATCTCAGCAACAACAACAAGCTTATTCAGCTGATGCTAATCAATACCTAGCCTATTATTTATCACTAGATGATATTCACCTCCGATCTGGGAAAACTCTACCTAATCCCTCTCATCCAGTTATTACTGAGGTATAGGAAGAGTAGACAATCTCTAACTCGAAAGATACAATACCTCATAATCAAATATTACCACCATTTCCCCACAGATTGCAAGACAAAGAAGTTTCCACTGAACAACAGCAAAGCTTTGATATTCTGGATCAACTGAAGCACATTTGTGTTAAAATTCCATTGTTGCAAGCAATAAAGGATGTCCCTATATATGGTAAGGCATTGAGAGAAGCATGCCTAAAGAAACCTGGCAGAAAGAAAAAGGATCCACAAACAGTTCATGTTATGGGTCAATTGGCTGATATCATGTTAGGTAAAATTGCAATTCCAAAGTATGTTGATCCAAGTAGTTTTGTTGTGAGTATAGTCATTAATGGTAGTCAAATAAGGAATGTTTTGATTGATTTAGGAGTAGCCATTAATGTAATGACAAGGGAAGTAATGAAATATCTAGAGATCAATAGTTTAAGGACTACACCCATAGTTCTACAACTTGCTGATGGCTCTATAGTGAGACCTGACGGTATCATAGAGGATGTCATAGTTATTCTAGATTCCTGGGAATATCCTACAGACTATGATTTTATCTCCAAAAGCAACATTGGGAGGATATCCGGTCATTTTGGGTAGACCCTGGCTTGCCATAGCTGATGCATATATAGGGTGTAGATCAGGAGACATGACTATTTCAGATGGAAGTTCTACAAAAACATTAGCCTTGTATTCTCTAGCACAACCACCGCTTGAGCAGGAACAAGCTGTTTGGCCTATCTTGGGAGACGAATCTAATGAAATTGACTCTATTAATCACCTTTTGATGATTAATAGAGGACCACTCAGCAGATATGTGATGAGGAATCAATTCTTTATAAAATACTAATAAATGAATTCATAGAAGATCAAAAATTGCAAGAATTGGTTCTGAATATTGCAGGTCTGGACTTTCCTACAGCCACTGATATTTTGCATACTCTGTTGCCGCAGGAATTATCTTTTTTCTCATTTTTCTGATATAAACCAAATTGATCTTACTATTAAGATAGAAGTGGAATTGAATAAATATTTGAATATCAATAGAGATCTATCAGATACTCAAAATGAGGGCCTTGTAGACTTGTTGAAGCTCCATAAAAATGCTTTTGCATGGGATTACAAGGATATGAGTGGGATTGATCCAGCAGTTTGTACTCACCGTATTTACATAAAGGATGATTGTTTCCCACTTAGACAACCTCAACGAAGAGTCAATCCTACCTTGAAGGAGATAGTTAAAGAAGAATTACAGAAATTGTTAAAAGCAGGGTTTATTTATCCTATCTCTGACAGTCAATGGGTATCACCTTTGGTGATAGTGCCTAAAAAAGGAGGAAAATGGAGAGTATGTGTTGATTATAGAGATCTAAATTTGGCAACAAGAAAAGACCATTTCTCATTGCCATTTGTGGATCAGGTATTAGATTCTCTTGCTGGTAAGAGATATTTTTCATTCCTTGATGGATTTAGTGGTTACAATCAGATATAGATAGCCCCAAAGGATCAAGAAAATACAACATTTACTTGCCCATGGGGCAGGTATGCATATTTTGTTCTTCCTTTTGGGTTGTGTAATGCTCCAGCCACTTTTCAAAGAGTAGTGATTAGTATTTTTTCTGATATTTCTCAAGATATTATGGAAATTTACATGGATGACTTCACAACTTATGGTTCTGAATTTGATCAAGCATTGGGTAATTTGAAGAAAGTGTTGCAGTGATGTGAAGACTACAATTTGTCTTTGAACAGTGAAAAGTGTTTTATTATGATGGAAGAAGGAATAGTCCTTGGCCATCATATATCTATACAAGGCATAAAGGTGGATCCAGCAAAGATTGAGGTCATTCAGCATATTAATGACCCTGTAAAGAAAAAAGATGTGAGAAGTTTTCTTGTCCATGTTGGATACTACAAAAGGTTTATCAAAGATTTCAGTAAAATTCCAAGTCCCTTATATTCACTGCTTACCAAAGATGCAGAATTTAAATGGACCCCAGCATGTAATGAAGCTTTCTTAAAGCTTAAGCATGCTTTGACTCAAGCACTAGTTCTTAAGGGGCCAAAATGATCTGTACCATTCCAAATCCATGCAGATGCATCTAATTATGCAATAGGAGTAGTGCTGGGACAAAAAGTTGACAAGTGTGAAAATGCAATATATTATATCAGCAAGAATTTGCAAGGACCTGAATTGAATTATACAGTTACTGAAAAGGAAATGCTAGCTGTCATATATGCCCTTAACAAGTTTAGACACTATATTATAGGGTATCCCATATTTGTGCATACAGATCATACTGCAATTAGATATCTCATGAATAAGCCATCAATCACTGGTAGATTAGCTCGTTGGTTATTGTTGATGCAGGAATTTGATATCACAATTGTTGATAAGCCAGGAAAGTCTAATGTGGTTGTAGATTATCTTTCACATCTTCAATTGCAGGAAGATTCTACAATGATAGATGACACTTTTCCAGATGAGCATTTGTTTCTCATACAGGCTTACACTCCATGGTATGCTGATATTGCCAACTATTTAGCTGCAGCTAAGATGCCAATTTCTTTTTCTCCTAAGGAAAGAAGATTGTTGGTTGAGAAAAGTTTTAACTTTTCATAGATTGTTGATTGTATATTTTATACTAGACCTGACCAAGTCATGCGAAGATGTGTCAGAGAAGATGAAACATATGACATCTTTCATGCATGTCATGATGAACCATGTGGAGGTCATTTTGCTTCCAAAAGAACAACACTGAAAATACTTAATATAGGATATTATTGGCCCACATTACACAAGGATGTAGCTCATTACACAAAGAAATGTGATAGATGTCAACGAATGGGCAAACCTACAAAATCAGATGAGATGCCACTATATCCTCAAATATTTGTTACACCATTTGACAAGTGGGGATTAGATTTTGTTGGCCCAATTGATCCCCCTTCTAATGGCAAATCTTATATCTTGGTATGTATAGACTATGTAACAAAATGGGTAGAAGCTAGAGCCATGACACATGCAAGAGATAATAAGGTGGCTGAGTTTCTCTATGAAGATATATTTACAAGATATGGAGTACCAAGGGAGATTGTCTCAGATCAGGGACCTCAATTTACATCAACCTTGATAAAAGCTTTGGTCAATGAATACAATATAAGACACAGGAAATCTACTCCAAATCATCCATAGTTTAATGGACAAGTAGAGGTTACAAATAGAGAGTTGGAGGCTATTCTTACAAAAACAGTGTCTGTTCTTAGGAAAGATTGGTCTCATCGGCTTTCAGAAGCAATTTGGGCATATAGAACAACTTGGAAAACACCAATTGGTTTCACACCTTTTGAGATGGTTTATGGCAAAATAGCAATGATCCCTATTGAATTTGAACATAAAACCTTGAGAACAACTTTACAACTAAATATGACATTGTCTAAAGCACAGAAATAACGCATTCAATAGTTAAATGCTCTTGATGAATGGAGGAAGATAGTTGTTCAACAAACAGAATTGATTCAAAATCAAAGAGCAAGATGGCATGATAAATATATCAGAAAAAAGAAATTCAAAGTCAGTGACTGGGCACTCCTGTATGATTCTAGATATAAAGTTGCTATGGGAAAACTTCAAACAAGGTGGCTAGGTCCTTATGAGATAGAAGAAGTTTTTCATAATGGAGCAGTCTGTTTGTCTACAATAGATCCTGTTCGATTTAAACTCTTGGTGAATGGACACCGCCTACGACTATATCACAAGCCAACTACTAGAGAGGAGTTCCTGCAGCAATTTGTTCCACAAAGTGACATAAAGATTCCTATAGCCACTGAAAAGGTTCCTACAGCAATTGATGCGGATTCTGCAATAACTCATGAGCTTCCTGTTGCAATTAAGTAGGCTAATAAAGGTAATGTTCCTACAGCCTCTGCAGTGGACATAATCGCCAGTTCATAATAAAATATTTCCATTTTATATGGGAATATTCTTCTCCGTACATAAAATTCCATCCACTACATTTCATCCCACGTTCTTACCTATCACTTCATTTCATTTCACCTTCATTTTCATGCAATTGTAGGTACGTGTATATTGTATTTTATTTTAATTATACATTTATTAGTTCATTATGATTATATCCTGTTTAAATCCGCTCCACTACCCGAAATCCTGTCAGCTTGTGTGGACACGTGCTAGGTTAAGTTGGGGGGGGGGGGTACTTTATGGTTCGTTTTCCAATATGATTAATTATCAGTCCTTTTTGGTACCCCAAATTGATATGCTTCTCATCATTGCTGATTATGTTATTATTTCATGAAAGTGAATGATAAAGTCTGCCACCAGAACTAAGATGTGTAAAGAGATTTCATTTTTAGCAATACTGTCAAATATTCTGGTTCAGGTGCAGAGAGAAAAATATCAGAGTAAAAGATGGGCGGTGATCTAATTTGCCATAAGCCAACGGTCCATGAAGGGTTACTACAAGATGGTATTTGTGAGCAGTATTTCTGAAACCACGGCTGGTTGGATTACTTCTTGAAAATTAGGGATTACAACGAAGAAATTGCTACACAATTCATGCATTCCTTTCATAAAGGGGAAGCTACAGTTAAAGGTTTGAGGGTAATTGCCATAGAACAATGAATAGCAGAAGTAACAAGGTTGCTGCAGGAAGGGGAACTCTTT
The DNA here is from genome assembly GCF_030272615.1 of Cryptomeria japonica. NCBI lineage: Eukaryota > Viridiplantae > Streptophyta > Pinopsida > Cupressales > Cupressaceae > Cryptomeria > Cryptomeria japonica. Next base: position 630,123,900 of record NC_081409.1, on the reverse strand, counting down.
CCAGAATCAAAAGACGCAAGGAGTACCAGGGCGGAGTTCACAATTCCTACAGATGGACCCTTAATGGAGGATAGACAAGGAACTAGAAGGGTTTCTTTACAAAAACATTGGTCGCAGGTAGCTTTGTATATCATGAAGTATATTACATGTGAAGGACAGTATTCAAACCTATATTCACCTCATTTTAGGTTACTTAGTCATCTGTGGCATGGTCAGTGAGTTAATGTACCTAATTTTTTATATCATCTCATCTCTACAAGTGCTAAGGAGACGCAAAAAAATGGAAATAGCTCGGTTAGCCATCATGGACTGGTTAAGCTACTTGTACAGTGGTCCCTGAGAGATGTTTCACAAATTGAATGGGGTGTATTTGAGGATATACTGCTGTAGACACCCAAAATTGTCCAGTTTAATTAAATAAATATTTTATTTATTTAATTATCTAAGCCTAATTCTTCTATTAATTAAATAAATTTTTATTTATTTAATTAATTCATTTATCCTCTTCTAGCCTTATTTCTCATTTAAATAAATACATTTATTTATTTAAATTATCCCTTTCCTAAATTAAATAAATATTTTATTTATTTAATTGTCCTATTTCCTCTATTAATTAAATAAATCTTTATTTATTTAATTAATTCATTATCTTTTTCTACACATGACACATGTCATTCATCTCTTAATTCATACACTACCTACCTCTTTCATTATTTTATTATTTCTTATACCTACCCTCTAATCCTAGCCGACCTCTCTTTTTACACCTCTCAATCTTATCCCTCCATTTCTTATTGTGTCTTCTATTTAAGGAGATGCTTTCTTCATTGTCTAACCCTAATGACTGATTTTGGAGTACTTGGCTACACTACGATCCTACTTGCAACCACATTCCATTCTTTGTTGAGCTCTTGTGCACATAAAATCTGAGAGCAAGCATATCAAACAAGATCAATGGAGATAGGAAGAATGGAGATCAAAACCCTATTGGACATGTGATGGTATAATTTTTGTGATTTTGAGTTATTTTGCATTGTCTTAGGTGATCTTCATATGTTATGGTGGATCTTTGTTCATTGTTAGGCTAGGGTTTAGTGGTTGGATCCATTTTAGCCTTTCAATATTGTTGTTTATTTGTTATCCATTTTCACCATACACATTTTGGCACGCCCGGTGGGACTCTTGTCCCTTTGCATTTAACATTTTGTTGCAGATTTTGCATTTTTGAAGTTGCAGATCGGACAATTTTTCGACGACATTTAGGTTTTTCCGCATCTGCGAGTGTTCGGATCGCATTTTTGTGTTTCAGAAGCGTCTGTGGTATCAAGAATCGTGTCTGTGTTTCTGCCAATTCTTATTTTTGCAAGTTTCTGAAAGGTGCGTCTGTGATTCAGAACCGCGTCTGCGCCTGATATTATTGCGTCTGCATTCTCTGATCGCGTCTGTGAATTACAGAACCGCGTCTGTGTAGTACAAACGCGTCTGTGTCTGGTATAGAGGCGTCTGTGCATTCTGTTTTCCAAATTTTTCAAATTTCTTCGATTCGGGTTTTCGGATTTTGTACTTAGGGTTTTAGATCTGGTTTATTTTCGGCTAACTCTTGCAGATCTAGTTAACCTGGTTTTGTGCAGCTTGCTTTTGAGGCAAAAACGTTTTTGTTGAAGGCCCCTTTTCACAAAGTCTTTTTGGGTTTTCTAAAATTTACCTAACTTGTGTGCTTGCAGGAAGGGGTTATCATTTGAAACAACCCAAACTACTAACAATTTTGTTGCAGGGCCTTAGCTAGGGTTTTGTAATTTTTATTGTGTGCCTTGTTTTCATAGCTTAGCAAACACTTCAATTGGTGCACTAAAATTGAATCATTGTCTTTTGTGTCTTGAGCAACAGGCTCTTTTTGTTTAATCTTTAGAGGGCCTGTCTTCCCGTGTGGTCATTAGGACTACTAGTGAGAAGAGAACGACCCAAGTGGTAGCGAGGAAAACCCACCTCATCCGAACCACTATAATCAAATGTATTCATGGTGAAAACTATGAATAACGTGTGCTGATTAGTTCATACCGACACTATGTCTCCCCATAAACCCGTTTGATCAAATTTATTTGATCATTTGTAGGGCGTAACCCCTACCGGCTGGGAGCCTTCTGTATTTACAGAGCTGAAAGTGCTGCATGTATGGCCACACGAGCGGATGCCCTTACTAGCACCTCTTTGTTTTAGAAGCCCAAATCCTTCTAGTTGTTGAGGTAGGAGGTCAGACCTCTGGTAGCAGCCCACACACATACGGTTCTTAGTAGAGATACAAAGTTCGCCATGGGGAGTTTTCATGGGGACTGATGCTTGGCTGACCCGAGAAGTGAGTGCCGAGGGTGGAGCCAGTGAGGTCAAGCATCTAAGTATCCGCTCTGAATAGCGTAGCCTCGGGGGTAAAACCCTATGTGGGATCAACAACTATTGTCTTGGCCAGCCCTAAGATTTGTGCTTGTCTTATGCTAAACACTCAAACATTCAAGACAAAACGGCAAAACATTGTGTCTTTTGTGTCTTCAAGTGTATGCAAAAAAAAAAAATTTTTACATCAAACAATACACTTTTGGAGTCTAAACTGTCTGCAAACATTGAGTCATCAACATTGTGTCCTCTTGTCACGAAAAACAGTCGAACAATCAGATTTGGTCACAACAAAACAACTTCACAGATAGGAAAAATTGCACTAAGGTTACAAAAACGCGTCTGTGTCTGTTCAAACCGCGTCTATGTTTGATAAACGCATCTGTGAAGTACAGAATAGCGTCTGTGTTTTTGTCCGCGTCTGCGTCAAACAGAGTAGCGTCTGTGTCTTGGAACCGCGTCTGTGAAGTATACAGAGGCGTCTGTGTCAGGATTTAAAAAAAAAAAACTTTAACAGTCAAGCAAACAAAGAAAATCAGTTTCGGCATACTTGAGCTTCCTAGGTTGTCTCTTCAGGTTTCATCTAGCATTCAGCCTGTTCTAAGGTTTCATACAGTCCATCATTGCTTCACATCTCATTTTACATTCATACTTGTCTAAACTTGAGTCAAAAAGGTCACTTGCTTGTCCTCACTATACTTTTTCAACACACTACATACAACTACACTTTGCTAAGTGGTCCCTCATCAAGGTTTCTTACCTTTGGGTCTCATTTGGTCTTACTTAGAGTCAAGGTCAGCTTACCTCATCAAGAGAAACTATCCTCTCTTTGGAAGTCACACCTACTCTACTACTTACATACTTGGTCTTACACTTTGGACATTGCAAGTACACCTCGAGATTCATTTACACTCCATACAACTCTTGGTCTTCCATACTCTTGTCATTTTCGTCTAGTCTCTCACATATTGCTAAACACCTAGTTCATGGTTGAAACCTGCCTTCAAAAATCTAGGAGAATAGCTAAAGAAGCTTAAGAATCCGTAAACATGAGTTCTTATGAGTATGACAATGATCTATTCTACAATCCTGAGCACACTACATTACCAGACATGAATGTTTATAGACACAATCCAAATGTGGAAAGCGCAAATACTATAAACAACAATGCTACACACAATGACACCGTGGACAATTCTTCAATACTATCAGCAGACATACAAGAATCTATAATGGATCCTCAATTCAATAGATTGGTTGAAGAGATAATGAGGAGAGATCGTCAATACTTTCTAAACATGATGGCACAAAGTGGAGCCAAAATACCGCATGATTTTGACTTATCTCAACTTATGGAAAGTCGACCTTCACAACAAACTCAACCTAACATGGATCAAAGGAGACCAAATAGTGGAGGAAATAGAGGACCGAATATGATGCCGGAGTCACCATCAGTTTTGCTTCAAAAACCAGCAATCCCACATACACAAGCTCAAGCATATGATACTTACACTCAAAGACCATCATGGAGGCCCTATGCTCAAACACATGCTCAAGGTATAGATCCATCAAGACAAGTGGATACTCAAGGACATCCTCAAAATTTTGACACAAGGAGACCTCATGTCAAAATTGGGGGCAACACAATGGAAAATGAAAGACCTGTTGAATATGGTTTATACACACAAAACAGATATGGAGTCCCTCAACAAGAAGTTATGCCAAGTGCTCCATATATGTCGCAACAATATAGACCTCCATATGGACATGTTTACGATCAGTATCATCCATACATGCAACAAGCTCCTCCTCAAATGGGTGTTTCAAACATGGGGTATGCTACAAGAAATCAATCTCCTCCCAAGAATAATTTGGAACAATAAATTAGAGATCTACAAAAGAAAGTGGAGGACATGGGCACATCAAAACCTACATACACTATGAGAGATATATGCCCTTATCCCTTCGATAAGAGCATTCCAATGCCTCCATTTCCTCCACATTTTGTGACACCAAAATTCGACAAATATAGGGGGAGAGGAGACCCCAAGGCACACATAAGACAATTCTTCACAGCTTGCATTGAGGTAGCGGCAGAAGAAACATACTTAATGAGGTTGTTCCCACAGAGCTTAGGCGATCAAGCTATGGAATGGTTTTCTCAATTACCTCCCGGTATTAAGTCATGGGGTGACTTGGCAGAAGCATTCATTCAACATTTCTCTTACAACATTGAAACAGATGTCTCAGTTACTACCTTGTGCAATACGAAACAAAAGGAAGGAGAATCTTTCGTAACATTTTTACAGAGATGGAGAAACCTAGCTAGCAGATGCTCTTGTGAGATCCCACAAAAACAAATGGTGGAGATGTTCACACAAAACGTTAACAAGGCTATTGGCTACGATCTCAGGAAAGCTTGTTTGTCTACATTCAAGGATGTCATTGAAAAGGGCCTAGCAACAGAAAAAGTCTTAATTGAACAAGGAGTTATCAAGCTATTCAAAGAAAACAAAGAGGACTTCAAAGGAAAGGACAAACCAAAATTTTGGAACAAGAATAAGAACACGGTTAATGATGGTGTTGTTGATGCCAACACAGTGAGACCAAAGTTCGTCTTTTCTGGATCAAGTTCTACCAACAATCAAGTGAACAATCAAACAACTTCAAAACCACGAAGGAAGTACACTCCATTGGGAGAACCACTTGAATCAGTATTCAAAAAGCTTGTAGCAAACAAAGTGATCACAGTTCCAGATTTTCCTCCATATGAACCAAAGGTCAAACCGAATTGGTGGAATGATGATGAGTTTTGCGAATTTCATAAGAGCAAGGGTCATAAGACAAGTAATTGCCATCGATTGAAAAACATTGTACAAGATCTCATTGACAGAGGAGATATTGAGATTGAAGGACATTCATCTAACCAAGAGCATGAGGTGTTTAAGGAACCATTTCCAAAACATGACAAAGGAAAAGGCAAAGTCACAGATGATCAAGCCAATTACACTAGAGCACCTTACAATTATGATTCTACTATCAATCACATCTCAATGGACAATCATATTTCTACCATCACTATCAAAAACAAAAATCCTGAGAATCTTTCTCAAAGACCCAAAATTGTCCTAAAAGGTGTGGGATCTTCGTCCGCATCTACCTCTGAATGTCATGTTACAACCCGTCGAGGTAAGATCACATTGCCAGGATGCTCCACTAAGAATACCAATTCTTCATCTACCAAGCCTGAGTACGACCTTGTAGAGCAATTAGGGAAAACACCCGCACTCATCTCTATTCTTGAGCTTTTATGTATATCTCCTGCACATAAAGCTATCCTTGATAAAACCTTGAGAGATACTGCTGTCCCTACTAATCTGAACGTGGACCAGTTTCAAGCCATGGTGGGATACCTATCTGTTCCACACTCCCTCACATTTACAGAAGCCGATGACGCCTCCATAAGTCAGCCTCAGAATGCACCCCTACACGTTGAAGCCTTCATACATAAACACCGAATAAAATGAGTCCTGATAGATGGAGGAGCAGGTCTTAATATTTGTACATTGAGCACCATCAGACAATTGGGATATTCTGACAAAGCTGTGAATTCTACAAACCAAATCACTATTAAGGCTTATGATGATGAAGAACGCTCGTCCAAGGGCACGGTCACCTTACCACTAAGAATAGGGCCAATCACAAAGGATGTGGTTTGTCAAGTCCTGGATCTAGATCTCACGTATAACATATTGCTAGGACGTCCGTGGAATCATGAAATGAAGGCAGTCCCATCAACATACCATCAGTGCATTAAGTTTCCTCATAATGGAGTCGAGGTAACGGTCAATGGTGATCCAAATCCATTCATATATTGCAATAACTTGAGATCACATACTGAGACTATCATTCCTAGCAATCGTGAGGCTACTCCTTCTTCAGCGTATATTGATCCTGAGTCATTAAAGCCCTCGACATCCAAACAGGGTGAACTTAGAGCCAAGTTTCAAGACAAAGGCATGGGAGAATACACTTTGAATCAAACAATGTTCTTACGACAAGTCATGAACTCCCCCAAGGAATATGGGAGGCCACATCCTAACAAGCAAATCTCCATCATGATACTCAAATGGGATCCTACCATCTTTCAAAAGTGGGGTGAACTGGAGGAAGAAAATTTATATAAAATGCTATATAAGGACATTGAAGACAAAACACATGACCAGATTATTATACCCTGTGAGAACTATGGCAAAGGCTTCAAAATTCTGCAAAGATTCGGGTATGATGGAAAAAGCCCTCTCGGACTATGCAAAGAAGGTGTCATGGAACCCTTACAACCTGAGCTAACTACAAGAAGAGAACACTCAAAAGGGCTTGGTTTTATAAATCCCAGACTACACAATAAAGGAACAAAAGAGGTATGGCGAATCAAAATGGCTGAAGTTCAACAAGAGGATGACTATTCTACAGATTCCAACGAATGGGAATGGGGTTCAGACAAATCCTCCAGCGATTATGAGCTCAACAAGACATTTAGAGAGCCAGAGGAACCTATAGAGGAGGAGGAGTTTTACAAAAAATTCAAAGTTGGCCAAGAACCAACCCATAAGGATCCCGCACAAGCTTCGTTTCAAGGCCCTAGGTCAAGATCACATAGGATGAGGACACCTGTCCCTGAGGGTGCTACTAGTGATGATAATTTGGACTCGCTCACAATCAAAACTGATGAGGAGAGTGCCATTGACGACCTCGATGACTATCTTGACATACCTGAATATAACCACATCTTCACTATTAGCCTTGCGAACTCTGAAAACACTAAAAACCTTCCCCTTGTCCACCCCCAACTCATTGACTGGGATCATGAGGGACCAGTACAGTTTGATACATTTCAAAATGACGAAGCTATTGTCGATTATCTTGGCATTCGCGATGATCTTCCTCCCGGAGACCACAAAGCAGGATACGCCATAGAGCTTAATAACATGGCATACTTTGGTGAGGGTGTCGGGCCTTCTAGTTGCAAAAATGTGAAAATAAAAACAAAACAAGGGTCTTATGGCGAAAACCACACTGTGGCGCTATCTGACTCTACAAAAGTAAAAAGAAAGGACGTATCTAAGGGTGAAAACCTCTCTGAGGCACCCGAAGATGGAAGGCTCGACATTCTCCCAGCATCATACGAGGAAAAATTATCCATGTTGGTAGAGGAGACTATAAAGACAAACATTGGTACAGCAGAGGTTCCACATAACATATTTTTGGCTCAATCATTGACAGAGGTCGAGAGAGCAAGATTCATAAGCTTCTTTAAGGAACGACAAGTCAACTTCGCATGGTCTTATGCTGATATGCCTGGACTAGACCCGGATTTAGTAATGCATCATTTAACAGTCAAACCGGGGGCAAAACCAGTAAAGCAGAAATTGAGGAAAATGCACCCACAGGTGGCATTATTAGTCAAGGCCGAGCTGGAGAAATTACTGGATGTCGGATTCATATGCCCAATTGATTATCCCGAATGGATTTCCAACTTAGTACCTGTTAGCAAACCAGATCACAGCATCTGAATATGTACAGACTTCAGAGATATCAACAAGGCTTGTCCAAAGGACGATTTCCCATTACCAAACATTGACTTGATCGTTGATCTCACAGCAGGCCATGAGATGTTATCTTTAATGGATGGATTTTTTGGATATAATCAAATCAGAATAGCACCCGAAGATCAACATAAAACATCATTTACTTGTCCATGGGGAACATTTTGTTGGAATGTCATGCCCTTTGGGCTGAAAAATGCAGGTGCCACGTATCAACGAGCCATGACTACTATATTTCATGATCTCATGCACATAACCGTGGAAGATTATGTTGATGATCTTTTGGGAAAATCAATAGACAGAGGTACACACTTGGACATACTTTCAGTTGTCTTTGATCGGCTGGAAAAATACAAGGTAAGACTAAATCCTAAGAAATGTGTCTTTGGAGTAACCTCCGGGAAGCTCCTAGGATTCATTGTGTCTAAAAGAGGAATAGAAGCTGATCCAGCAAAGGTCAAGGCTATATTGGACATGCCGCCACCCAAGAATATCAGTCAACTTCGATCTTTACAAGGGAGACTTCAGTCCATACGAAGATTCATAGCACAACTTGCAGATAAGTGTAACCCTTTCCAGCATCTGCTACACAAAAACATCAAGTTCAAATGGGATGAGAACTGTCAACAGGCTTTTCAGGCACTTAAAGACTATCTTTTGAACCCGCCAGTTTTGATGCCACCAATTCCAGATCAACCATTACTACTTTACATATCAGCTACTCCAACAGCACTGGGGGCACTTCTAGCACAGCAAATACCTGACGGCAAGGAAAAAGTAGTCTACTATATCAGTCGCACATTGGTGGGATATGAGCTGAACTACACACCAATTGAGCGTGCCTGTCTCGCTGTGGTCTTTGCTTCACAAAAATTACGACATTATATGCTCACTCACAAGACTAAGTTGATTGCCAGAATTGATCCACTAAAATATCTTCTCAACAAAGCTACACTTACTGGGCGGCTGGCCAAGTGGGTAATGATCTTGAGTGAATTCGACATTGAATACGTGGACAGAAAAGCCATAAAAGGACAAGCAATTGCAGATCAATTGGCAGATGCTCCCATGATAGATGATGTTCCTCTACAGTCAGAATTTCCAGATGAGTCCATCCTAACAATATCACCTGCGAAGCCATGGCAATTATACTTTGATGGCTCATACACACAGCACGGGGCAGGAGCAGGTATACTTTTTATAACTCCCCAGGGTGATTCTATACCAAATTCATACCGCTTATCATTTCCTTGCACCAACAATATAGCGGAATACGAGGCATTAACAACTGGGCTAAGAATTGCAGTTCAGTGGAAGATCCAAGAGCTTCGTGTTTTTGGAGATTCTCAACTGGTCATCCATCAAGCAACTGATAATTATCAAACAAAAGATGAAAAGCTACTGCCTTACAAACAACTGGTAGATGATCTGAAATAGCACTTTGTAAAGATAGAGTTTGAGCAGATACCAAGAGAACAGAATCGTGCTACAGATGCCATGGCTACAATTGCTTCGCTCATTGATCTACCGCAAAATGAGACCCGCTATGAGTTCCTGGTAGACAACCTGTTGATTCCTTCATACGAGATCACTCCTACCGAAATGATATGTGTTGTTGGTCCTGAATCCCAGTTATATGGTTCCATATTCACATACCTTCGCGACAATATCTTACCTCCCGATCTATCGAACAATCAACGCCGCACTTTCATTCGTCAATCCTCTCGATACGTTATCCTAGCTGATATCCTATACTGACGAGGTCTAGATGGCACCCTTCTTAGATGTTTAGAGAGTGACGAAGCTCAGATTGTATTACGAGAAGTGCATGAAGGGATATGTGGTCTGCATACTAGTGGTCCTACCTTGGCCAAGAAACTCATCAGGACTGGATACTACTGGCCTACTATGGAAAAAGATGCATATCAGTTTGTCAAGAAGTGTAAGTAGTGTCAAATTCATGGAGACCTTATACATGCACCAGCACAGGAACTACAACCACTTGCATCTCCTTGGCCCTTTTGTCAGTGGGGACTCGATCTCATAGGCAAGATTCACCCTCCTTCTTCCAATGGACATAAATTCATTATCACAGCCACAGAGTATTTCACAAAGTGGATTGAAGCCGTGCCTCTCACACAAGTTACTGGAAAACAAATTGCTACTTTCATTCTGAACTACATCATTTGCCGATATGGGATTCCTACTTCCATTATTACTGATAACGGGCGTCCCTTCAAGAATCAGGATGTTCGTGAACTCTGTGAGCGCTTCCATATCTCCCATCATTTCTCCACACCATATTACCCCCAAGGTAATGGCCAAGCTGAGGCGTCTAACAAAACAATTCTCAAAATCCTTAAAAAGACAGTCGACGACACTGGCCGTAACTGGCATGTCCAACTCAATCCCGCACTTTGGGCCTACCGCACAAGTGTCCGCACACCTACAGGAGCTACACCTTACTCACTTGTCTATGGCTTTGAAGCCATCTTGCCTATTGAGGTCGAGTTACCTTCTTTACGGGTCTCCTTGAGAAACATAATCAACGACGAAGACTACAGGATCTCTCGTTTACAAGAATTAGAACTGCTGGAGGAACGATGACACACTGCTTTTAATCATCTCAAGGCTTACCAACAACGAATGAGTCGCAGTTACAATCACAAGGTCAAGCCTCACACATTTGAGGTAGGTGACTTAGTCCTCAGGGAGAACCCCAAGAATCAATAAGATAGAGATAAGAAGGGCAAATTTGAACCCAACTGGCTTGGTCCTTACATCATCACAGCAGTATATGGATCTGGGGCATATCAGCTCTCAACTACAGAAGGTGAACCCTTGGAGGATCCTATCAACAGCATGCACCTTCGCAGGTTCTACACATAGCTTTTCAAGAGCATCCTAGTTCAAAAATACAAAAAAAATAAAAATAAAAAAAATTGCAAAAATACAAAAAAATTATAAAACAAACAAAATCGTTACTTGGTGAAAACCTGGCAAACAGGCGCCTTGTGACAACAAAAAAAATTTGAAAAATCAAAAAAGTAAAGAGAAATAATTTTGTCCAATGGTGAAAACCACTTCGGTGGCGCCCTGGGCAAGTACCATGGTGAAAACTGGGTCACCAGCGCCATGCGTAGAGACTTTGCTCCTCCCTCTTTCAGGATTCTCTTTCATCTTTCACTTTGCGCACACTCACAACCTATTCGTTCACAATAAACTTACACATTCCCATCATGGCTTGTTATTGATCTACCTAAGATTGGTTAGCCATCCATAACCCTCCCTTCTCACTCCCTTTCCATCCATAATAAATCAGATCCTATCTGTGACTACGGTCGATCCTAAGTCTAGTAATGGGTGTGGAACTGAGAACATCACATGTTTCGAGGAGTACAGTTTCTTCCAGTTTCCTTCAAGTCTATCCGCGCATAATCCGCAATAAAGCAGCATTTGCATCGAAGATCCACAATAAAGTTCCATCTTCTCCGCAATAAAGTATCAGTTTCATGGATTCAGTCAGTTTCAAATGAGACACAGCAGCAACAATGAGTTTCAATAAATCAAATTTTTCAACAGACTCAGACAACATATGGTTCAGTGCTATCTATCCTTTTTGAGAAAGTGAACATTGTGACCACAATCGAATAAGACTTAAACAAGTGACAAAAGACACTAAACTTGAGGACTACAATGGATGTTGGTGTCGAGTCTTGGTTTTCTTTTGATTTTATCTTTTTGGTGACATGTCTTTTAGCTTTTCCAGGATGTCTTTGACTAGAGATTCTATCTCCAGGATGTCTTTGACTAGAAAGGCGAGGATGGGGTATCGTCACCTATTTTGTTTGCTGTCTGTGGATTGTCTTTTAGTAATGCTATGAGTTGTCCAAGGATATGAGGACACTGTGAGTCTAGTATGAACTGGGGCATTCCTTGTTTGTGACTGCCTTATCTCCATGCAAATAGGTACAATGACTTTCTGGGCCGAACATATGCCTCGATTGTCATAACCTATTCTGCCATAATAAAGCTCAATGATGATAACGCACAAGAAGCTCTTTCATGTTCATATCTTCTGTCTTCCATCCCCCTTTCTCGATTGACGTCCATGGTCCTTCTCGAGTCCGCGTAGCCCGCTGTCACATGACTGAGTATAATGACACACCAAAAACATTTGCATTTCATATAGTTGCACCTACATCACCACATATAAGCATTTCATACATACATATAGATATCATAAATGCATCACATCCTGCATACAACATATGTTAGCACATCTCACATTTTCATTATGTAAATAATCATTTGCATTACATACATTCACATTTGCATCATGCATCACATATACAACATAAAAGAACAAAAATATATTGCATTGCATCATATAAGCATCCATATCATAAAACATGTATCGCATAAGAACATCTCATCACATAAGGTACACATGCATATAGCTGCCACAAAAATGGATCATCTCATATATAATCAAAATGTGTCATGATACAATGATGTCAAAAGAATCATATGGCTACAAAAGAATCACCCGCAGGTGTCTACAATACAAAAAATGACACATATACTGATACAATGGGGAGCCCACTATAGCTATGAGGAACTCCCTCCCTCGGAGCCGCTGGCCTCGACGGAGTCTGAGCTGTAGATAGACCCGCTCCAGGATCCCCCTATCTCTCTGGTGGTGGTGGAGGCCCCATGACCCCACCGCTGGACGCCTGCCTCCTACGACTCCCTCCCGTAGCCGTCACTGTGCGCGACGATCTATGGAAGCTCCTCGCCCGCTGATCCGCTGGCACGGTAGCATAGTATAGATCCCTCCAGTAGGCGATCTCCTCTCCGGCTCGCAAGACATATGCGTAGCCTGCCCCTGCATCCTCTGCTACCCGCCTCCCTGCCCTCAGAGCTGTCTCGGCCTCAGTATATCTCTGGATGGCCTGATCCCTCTCCCGCTCTGTGTCCCTGAGCCTGATCCTGAGGTGGTCCCTCTCCCGCACCAAATCCTCAATCTCATCTGCCTAGCCCTGGCAGATCTCTCGTAGCTCCAACAGCTCATCCTCCTCAGGATCTCTGCCCTCAGCCTCTGCCTGTGGCTCCTCCCCTGCAGGTGCCTGTCCCTGTGCCTCCGCCTGCACCTGTCTCGGTGCCTGAATAGGTACCTGTGCCTGTACCTGTCCCTGTCCCTGCACCTGTCTCGGTCCCTGTCTAGGACCCTGTGCTGCTGGTACCTGTAGGCGCAATCCAACCCGGCCTCTCACCACCTGAGCTGCTCTCTCCTGTCCTCCCTCCCTCCGAGGTGCTACTCGCCTCTCCCCCACCACTCCCCTCCGCCTCCGTCGTCCCCTGCCTCCATCTACTCCACCATCATCCTCATCATCCCCTCCCGCCTCTCCCTCCAACAGCTCTCCCGGATCTGTCAATCTCGGAAATGGATGCTCTGCCCAATACGCAGAGTATTCTGCGTCCATCCCTGTATCCTCTACCTCCGGCCACATGTCCCATGGTAATGGCATCATCTCCGCCAGCTGTGTCACGGCCTGATCATATGATAGAAGCGACTCAAACTGTATCTGATCTCTGACTGTGCGGGCATACATGCCCGAGCCTCGTGGCATCCGTTGAATCTGTCCAAACTGCCTGCATACCCTGTCTACAAGCTGCCTCTCCAGAATATAGGGCGTCCGCCCCATCAGATACCTGCTCCTGAATACATAGGGTAGCTCCAATGCGTCATCCTCCCACTCCTCGCACCCCAGGTATGGCCTCCAGATGACCATGTCTATGTCATCTATGACGCACCTCCAATGCTCCAGTCGACCAATCCGAGGCTGTGAAGTAATCATGTCGTACAAATGCACGAAGCTCCGTCCCTTCCCTCTGCCTCTGAAGTGGATCGGCTGTGTGATGGGAAGGTGCTCACATGCCCACACCTGAAGGAGAGTAACTCCGCAACCCAGTCCCACTGATCCGTGGTATACAAACTGATGCAGCTCATAGTATAAATGTGCCAGGACACATGGCCCCCATGCATACCTAGTGTGCTCTATCATCATTGTCTCCAATGCCCCTCCCCAGCCAACTGCCAATCCTCGTGTGGCTCTGTCCGGACATAAATACCCACTGATAGCTCCTCCAATAACTGCCGGCAATGCTAAACCTGTAGCAGTGATGGTATCCCAGGTTACGTGACCTGCCCTCATCTCCAAACCGGGATCCTGAAATACCCGTCGCAACGCCTCCTTGTCACCATCACGATCGTATGGAATCAACTCTCCATCGATCGGGATATGCAAAATCCTGTACACATCCTCCAGTGTCACTGTCATCTCACCCATCGGCAGATGAAACGTGCACGTCTCAGAGTGCCATCTCTCAGCCAATGCAGTCAGCAAACCCATGTTTGCCCGAAACTCAGGCACATAGAGCACATGTGTAAGACCCATCTCCTCAATCGAGATCCTATCCTAGATCGACAACTCTGGTCGCAACCTCTGAGTCGACGGGAATCTCTCCCGTGACTCCAACATCGGCAAATACTCCTGCAGTCACACAATCAATCATGTCAGTTATCGTGGCATTCACTGTTTATCACAAAATGCTACTTGCTACCTAAATGCATCTGGTTATCTATCCTAGTGACACTCACTGTTCATCACAAAGTGTTGCTATTTATCCTAGTAGTGCTCCCTATTCATCACAAAGTACTACGTGTGTGACATTCCCTGTTCATCACAAAGTGTCACTCACATTCGCACTCCCTGTTCATCACAAAGTGCTGCCTATCTTGGTGCTCCCTATTCATCACAAAGTGCCTTGATCTATCCTAATCTTCCTAGAGGACCTGCTTGAGTGTATCCTCTCAGCAGCTTATCCAATCGACAGCGTATGTTCATCACAGAACTGCCGATTTGACCTAAAAGATTAAAACCATGCATTTTGACTCACAAGCGCGCTTTCAACTCCTAAACGCGCTTATAGACTGCACAAACGCGCTTCTGAAACACAGACGCATTTTCTGAACACAAACGTGCCCATGCCATGCACAAACGCGACTAGGGAACACAGACGTCCCTACATGACATAAACGCCCCTACAAAGCACAGATGCTTCTACATTTCACAAACGCGTCCGTATTCAGCACAAACGTGGTTCCAGGCACAGACGCGCCTAGAACCGACACAGACGCGCCTGTTGGACACAGACGCGCCTGGCACTGACACAGACGCGGTTGCGCGTTTTTGCATTTTTCAACTACCGTATTCCTAGAGCATTTATTGCTACTAAACATGCATTTATGACAAAACTCAAAATGCGTGAAAGTACGAGGAGGTTTTCAGGTACTTACCGGCTCTCCTGCATCGGCTGGTCGCTGGAATTGACGAACACGATCGAATCTGTGAATGAATGCCATCGCTGCTGACTGCTGCTGCTCTTTTCTTGCTCTACACTATGATCTTCTAAGGGTGTGGATGACAATGAGGATGTCTTTTGCCCGTGGTCTATCTTATAGCCTACCCTAGCCCTCGCCCTCATTTCCCGAGTCAGTATTCTTCATCCCGTGACTTTGTCACTTTATCTAATCAACCCATTCTATCCCATCTTTCTTATCGAGAGATTGTCTGCAATCTTTTCAAACATTTTCATCCAATCTCTCGAGGGGGCATATAATTCCTTATTCTGGGGCAACTTTGTATCAGCTCATCTTATCTTCTTTGAAACAATGCGACAAGCCACATTGTCTCAAAGAGGGGCAAAATGTAGACACCCAAAATTGTCCAGTTTAATTAAATAAATATTTTATTTATTTAATTATCTAAGCCTAATTCTTCTATTAATTAAATAAATTTTTATTTATTTAATTAATTCATTTATCCTCTTCTAGCCTTATTTCTCATTTAAATAAATACATTTATTTATTTAAATTATCCCTTTCCTAAATTAAATAAATATTTTATTTATTTAATTGTCCTATTTCCTCTATTAATTAAATAAATCTTTATTTATTTAATTAATTCATTATCTTTTTCTACACATGACACATGTCATTCATCTCTTAATTCATACACTACCTACCTCTTTCATTATTTTATTATTTCTTATACCTACCCTCTAATCCTAGCCGACCTCTCTTTTTACACCTCTCAATCTTATCCCTCCATTTCTTATTGTGTCTTCTATTTAAGGAGATGCTTTCTTCATTGTCTAACCCTAATGACTGATTTTGGAGTACTTGGCTACACTACGATCCTACTTGCAACCACATTCCATTCTTTGTTGAGCTCTTGTGCACATAAAATCTGAGAGCAAGCATATCAAACAAGATCAATGGAGATAGGAAGAATGGAGATCAAAACCCTATTGGACATGTGATGGTATAATCTTTGTGATTTTGAGTTATTTTGCATTGTCTTAGGTGATCTTCATATGTTATGGTGGATCTTTGTTCATTGTTAGGCTAGGGTTTAGTGGTTGGATCCATTTTAGCCTTTCAATATTGTTGTTTATTTGTTATCCATTTTCACCATACACAACTGCAATTTCAAATTGAGGATGCCCTTGTTGCAGATAACCCACCAATTGAAGAAGAGAATGTTGCAGAAGATCCTTCTGATGAAGATGAGGGTTTCCTTGTTGTTGAAGGAGCCGCAGTTATGATAGAAGAAAATATTGAAGTAGAGTCAATTGAAGAGCAACCCTCTACTTCTCTTCAAAGAGATTCACCTGTTCTGCAAAGGGAAGGAAAGGAGTTAGAAAAGGATGAATCAGATGAAGAACTTGTTATCCGGCCGTAGGTAACTCAGATTCCTCCTACAGCCAAGAGGCGTAGGACAAAAACAAAAACTCCTGCAGCCATTCCAAAAGTGTATGTAAGGAGAACAAGAAGGAGGACACGGAAGACTCAACCTATGAGTAATCTAGCAGAGGTTATTGCAGTAGAAACTTCGGAAGAAGAAAATGTTGTGGAGGAAGAAATTCAAGAACACCCTATGGAGGAAGAAATTCAAGAACACCCTATAGAAGAAGAAATTCAAGAAGAGGTCGTTACAGATAAACTAGCAAATCTTGCTTCTATGGCATTGCAATGTGAAGAAATTGTTGAGGATGTTCTACAGCAACCTGATGAAAATATGGGAGATATGCCAGCCCAGAATGAGGAGTTTATTGAAGAAATCCCATGGTCTAAGGTAGGACCTATTAGACCTCCTTCATCCCTAAGTAGTTTATCTATTGCTTTAACATTTTATAGGCAATGGGAAATAGAGAAGGATAGGTTGTAGGGGATAATTAATAAACAGCAAAAAGAGATTGAAAAGAGAGATAATAGAATTGAGGAATTAGAAGCTAAAGTAGAAGTGATTTATGGTATAGTTCCTGAGTTGATGCAATGTAGGGCACCCCCAAGAGTTTATGCAGTACATTTGAAAGAGCAGTATCTGAACCTCAGACTAAACCGCATTGTTAGGGACCTTAATCCATCCTTGGAAACACCTGAGGAATTCTATTATGCTTATCAAACCTCTCCACCTGTTGTGAAGAATTTGTTATGTGAGTTATACTTACATAACTATGATGTACCCCAAGACAGGGAATGGAATCCTTTATTGTATATTGGGGACATCCATATCAGAGCTTTAATGTCATGGATCCAAAATGAGATTATCATAGGGCCACAAGCCAGGGAGTATGAAAAATTAGAGCTTGACTGTCCATTACCATTGAGAAGGGAATCAGAAGCACCAAGGGTTCTCTATTATGATTGGCAAAAGTTACTAATAAGAGATGATGTTAGTAAGATAGTACTTCTAATGAGAGAGGAAGTCTATCCAGTGTATGAGAATTTGGTTCAAACTGACAGGACAACCGCAATGAAAGGGTTAGCACAACATTGGAATAATCTACCAAAACATTTAAAACAGGGAGAACCTTACTCACTTCAAAATTTTCATGCAGCCATACAAAGAGCCCCCAGATACATACAGTTAGGCAGGGAGAAAGCCAACAACTGGCTTCCATTGATTTTTCAACCTCCGATCCTTATGTGGCCACTTTTGGCATGCCAACCAGCAGAGCACAATTATGATGCAGTTGCAGAGGAAACAGCTAGATGGTCCAGGTTGGAAAAAATGAAAGGATTTTATTGGAATTCGGCTTCCAAGGGAATAGGACAGGACACTGTTGGTGATTTCAAAGTTTCAACGAAAATCAGAAATTTTCCTTTCGCTACAGGAGCAGCAAACCCTTAAAGTTGGGGGGCATGATAAGTTGATGCTTTGACATGTTTTTTATCAAAACTCTTAGGTTATTGGCATCTTTTGGGTTGCATTTTGATAGTAAAGGATTGTGAATTGACTATATGTAATCCATGTGTTAAACCTGAACTTATGAAATCATGTTTGAACTTTGTCGGTTAATTCCTGCAGCCATACCAATTTATTCTTGTAGCCAAGTGATTTGTCCCTTTTGATATGCGGATTATTTAGGATAATGTCATATGTGAGTTAATGAATGTATTAATTGAGTAAGATACATATGCATGCCCTTGTATGTTGTTCTTGTTTAGTGCAGATAATAAATGATGTTGCAGTGGATGATTTCCTTTGGCACCCAAAGATTGAAGAATCACGTACAAATAACTGGAGATCGAACTGAGGGGAATCCAAGTAGGCGCAACGTATGGCATAATTAGAGCAGTCATACTGCACTATGGGAGTTTAACTCTAGTGCGTATTGAATTCACAAAATATCACTATGGCGTACAAAGATTGCGGTTCGGTTTAGATCCATTGATTGTTCCTGCAGCCAAGCTCTAGTTATCTCCTTCATCTGACATTCATCCGCCTCTTCTTCTGGGCGTGATTTGCATTGTCCATTGCAGTTTATCTTTTCTTTATAATAAGTTCTTCCTTTTTCTTAGAGGTTAGACAAGATAGAAAGGAATTGAGCAAAGAGTTTTTGAAAGCATTCTAGAGTTTTCTTTTAGAACATGTAATCACTTTCAGAATGAAATAAAGCAAAGATATGTTGTTTTGATCTGTTAAAAGTATTTTGTTGGAAGTTTGATATCACTCATCCAAGGGGGCCCACTTGGTGAGTGATCCTGTGTTTATGTTCATTGAAGTTCATTTTTACCTAGTTGCAGTAGACGTTCATGACTGGATTGTTCCTGCAGCCACTGGAAATAGATCCACTGACTGTTCCTGTAGCCAAGATAGAACGGTGTGATTTCTGTTATTTACATTAGATCATTCCAGCATTGTTTTATAAAGCTTTCATATAGCCTTTTATGATTTCCAATCTTGTCTTTCCTTTCTACGTAATGTTAGTTACTGCAGCAATGCAGAATAACCATTTAAGGAGCTTAGAGCATATATATTGTAGACCCATTTCAAGTTTTACGTTCTTGGATTGATAACTAAATGAACACCAGCCATGAAAATAGTAAACTCTACCATATGAATGTCCAAACTTAGGATTGAGATTTCAATTAGAGTAATTATTATCATTATAGTTGGGGTAGATAGGGTGCCTACAAAGAATTTTGTACAAATATATACACGTGTTGGTTCTATACAAGCTTCAAAATATCAGCATACATAGTCTTCAAAAATGAGAGGTAAGTGTCCCAACCCTACTTAAGAGAGTCAAGAATGGAGGTGAATCCGTTCAAGAGACTGGCATAATATTCAATTGCCTATGATTTGGTGGGATCCTCCTTCTACATGTTAGAGATGCATTCAATCTTATGAAATAATAAGTTATCCAACCAGGGACCTATGAAATTCTGGAGCTTAGTTTCTCACTTTATTATGTTGTCCCTATCCTTTTCTAATTTCAAATTTTGATCCATAATTACCAAAATTGGACCATCCAAATAACTAGTTAGATTTACTGTCAGGTTATAAGAATTAGAAATCTGAATCAAATTATTTCTACAGTCTGAGATTTGTTTGTCTATAGAGGCTATAAGCTTTGCAAAATCTAAACAAGTCTTGTAAACTTTTCCTCCCTCCGCCAATGTTGCATCAATGGATTGCAAGAAAATTTAGAGTTTACCTTTCTCGTATGCAATCATTTGCAAAAATGTTTGTTTCTAGGCCTCAAAAAATTTGTCCTTATCCTCAGTTATTGAAATCTTGAGCAAAGAATCATAATTCTTAGGAATGAAAGTAATTATCTCCTGTAGTTTACCAGATGAGCTTGTTCTCTTACGTGCCTAGAAATCAAGCACTAGCTGGTTCAAAACTTCAAAAATGTTCTTGATCAACTCTTTATCTTTGGATTCTACCTGGGCCAATTCCTAAGTGGCTTGCACTTGAAGTGTTGTAGTGGCCATAATTTTCTCTGTCGGAGACATCATGTGGTAAGGCTTGTCAAAACTGATAGAAAATTGTGACAAATTTCCATTGGCTATGGATGAAGTGTCAACTGCCATGTCGAAAGAGAAGTCTATCATAGTTTATTTGCCTTCGTTTGTTGGAGATGTATCCACTAAATCCTTTGTTTCCTGCGCATCGGTGGCTTCGCCACTTGGTGCCTTATACTATTCATTTGCTTCCTAAGCAACCTTATTGTCTGTATTCTCTTCGTTATCAATATTAACCTTGGTATTTAGTATATTATCTATCAGGGTATCCTCTACTGCAAAATTGGACTCACTAGTCGGTACAGTAGTAGCCGATGGAGTTCTAATCGGTGGATCAGTATCTACATTTTTTTCCTCTATTTTTGTTGGTTTCTTGTCCCCTAGTAATTGTTGAATATTTTGTGACTAAACAAAAGTGGGGCTCAACTCATATCCTAAACTCAAAAGAATTCTGACCCAAATATATATGGTCTCCTTCTGAATTTCCTCAAATCTTTCTAACATTAAATTATTTATCTGGTGCTTTGGATTGAATTCTGATGAACCTATTTTATTTATCAAATCTGCTATCTTTGGAGGGGTTATTGATGGACATAGATTGACTAACTCTTTTATTTATCGGTCTAGAGTTTGAGCATGTGATTTTCTGGCCTCTAGTTTATCATATAATTCCTTAGGTAAAATTTTCTCTAACTCAATCAATGCTTTAATGAAAGAATCAAGATATAAAAGAATAGCTTCCTCAATCCTCTTCTTATCCTTATCATCAAATTCATCAAAAAATGTAGAAATAATATCCAAATTGCCATGATTAATTATTTGATCAATAATGTCTCGAGCATCTAATTTCTTCTTACTGGTTCTCCTTTTGGCTTCTGGTTGAGACTTCTCATCAAACTTTGGCTTGTGTTTATGTACAATGGTGATCTTGGGTGTCTTCTAGGGAGGTTCCTTAGCTGGTTATTTCTTCTGCTTTTCCTTCTTCTCCCTTACCACCCTTGCAAATATGCCTTTCTTCTTTGGAGCTACCTTGATCTCTTCATTTGACTTGGTCTCCTCCGAAGAAACTATCATATACTACCTAGTCGCCTTCTTCTTTCTCTTGACTGATTTGATTGGCTTAGGACTGGAAGGCTCACCTGATGATGCTTTTGATTGCTTGGAAGTCTCTGTAGTTACCGGGACCACATTGGGAGTGGCCTAAGCTGCTTCCCTCTCTTCCTTCCTCTTCTATTTCATTTCTTCTTTCCTTTGGGCTTCAATAATTTTTAACCTTTTGTTCAAATTTAGCCCTGTCGTGACCTTCACTTATTAAAGTCTTTGCTCCAACCTTAGTCATTTTTCTTCTAATTGTTGGAGCAACCTGTTCTTGGTGAACCTTTAACCCTTTCTCCTAGGTTGTGTCAAATTTCTCTTCTTTTTCATCGACTGGTGCTTGCAGTAGATGTTGTGCATAAGCATCCAGTGTGGCCTTGTCCACCTCATATCCCATCGACATAATCTAGACTATTCTAGGTTGGACTACTTCCATCATACACTCATCTTTATTCACCATAAAACACATAGTATCTTTATATTTTTCTACTATAGATTTGGGAATTCTAGCCCTATTTTTCATTTCCTCCTGAAAATCTTTTAAAAATGCCCATAAGTTTTCCTTTTGCTTCTTATCCCCTTGGCTATCCAAAATTTGGGCAATTTGTGTGGCTACCAGTCGATCAAAATCCCACTATATCTTACGAAAACCGAGAATAGTATTCAAAAAGTAGAATGCCAAACAAATAACAAAAGACCCATATCAAAAATTATTTTTCTTGTCCTGTTTAATTTTCAGAAGGTTTGTCATCAACTCCTTTAGCATCACACTATAGAGATCATAGTGTGCATCCTCCTTCACTATTTTATGAGCTATAAGAATATTATTACCGGAGACAGAGTTCAGTCAATTTGATTGGTAAACTTTGTATCTGATTATCATAGCTACAAATTTGACATCAATTCCCTTTATATCATCAACCCTCATCGAACGGCCATCGAAGGTGGCGTCAGTGAGTTTGCAGAGTTTGGTGCTGGAGAGCTTAGACCTAGGGTTAGGTAGATCTCCAATCATGTGTAGCCAAGTGATGTTATTGATCACTTACTTGGTGATCTTGTAGGGTTGGTCCAACCAGATAAATTCTTCATGAATGTGGCTGGGTATGTATCGGACCCATTCTGCTTCATCGAATCTCGGGAAGTCCATAAATTGGGTAAAACCCTTCTTTTGCAAATGGGCAAATTGCAGCTTCAACTGGTTGTCCATAATGAGATTCTTAGTGAAAACCTAGGACAATTCATAACTTCTGAGCTCCTCAATGTCACAGTGAATGTATGCCCTAATGTCTTCAGTGTGAAGAACACCATAGAAAACGCTTGAGAATGCTCCCAGCGGATCATCCAAAAGGGATTTGAAAGGGTGCTTCTTGAATTCAGTTCGGGGGCAGTTCTTGATTTCCACCACCAAAGGAGTATCGACATTGGATGAAGAAGCCATGATTTACCAATGAAGTGTTGAAACTAGGGTTTTCACAATTGGTAAATACCTCAAGATACTGTCGGATGATGAAATTTCCTTCGAGAGAAAATGCTTGCACAAATTGCCTTGAACTCTTGAATTGCTCTAGAAATTGCTCTTCTAATTGCTCAATCGTTGTGTGAATAAAATAACTTAACTTTTCCTTTTTATCGCTATTAACCCTAATTTTCCACAGTCATAAATGTTGCCGATAAGTCTAACCGGATCACATAGTCTGCAAGTAGGTTCTGGTAAACACTTGAAATCGCCTGAGTACCCATCCGCAATCAGAATTCTCAGACTACAGATCTAATATGGGGTGTTTGCATGATCTACAATGATTTGCTTACCGATAACTAAGGCAGAGTGCCTTAGTTATCGGTTGTTCCTGCTTCCAGTGTAGGACCTGATGGCTCTATTGGTTGTTCTGTCGTTTGTGTGTCTGGTCTCCTTACCCATATTTTCTCATTTTGTTTTATGATATCTTCTACCTTTGGCTTTCCCTTCTCATCTGCTTTTTCATTAGTTACCAGTGGGTTCTTACTCCTGCAATGTTTAGCAATATGTCCAATCTTGTTGCATGCATAACAGATAATATTGTTCTTCTGAATTACTTTGTTAAACCCTTGATTTCCTTGATTTCCCTTTGATCTGCATCGGTTAGCCATATGTCCAAATCTACTACATGCATGACATCTTACATTTCCAAGACCGGTGACTGATGCATTGTTCTGATTATTCCTATTTATGCATTGTCTTTCTATATGATCATATTTATTGCAAACAAAGCATGTACCATTGAATTTGTGAGCATTAGGTTGTCTTACCAGTGATTTCTAGTTCCGATTGTTGGCATGATTCTTCTTCTGACCGGATGATTGATCTTGTTGTGCAGTACTTGAGCTTTCTCCTTCTTCATAACCAAGACCTCTCTTGTCATTACCATCTCTCTTACTCTTCAGTAGCTCATCAAGTTTGGTAGAGTTGGCTTTGAATTTCTCCTTATACTCATTTGCAGTGACTAAGTCATCTCTCATGATTATGATTTGTCTCTCAAGTTCATGTTCATTATTTCGAGACTGGATCAACTCAAGTCTCAACATGTCATTCTCATGTGTTAGTCTGTTACATTCATCAGATCTATCCTTCAATGCTTGAGCTAGGTTTTCTTCAATCTTCTTTCTATCTTCAATCTCCTTGCACATTCTCATGATTAGGGCTTGCATCTCATTCTTCAAGATAGTATTCTCCTGAGTGAGTTTCTGACATTGATCCTTCATAGCATCTTCCTCATCACTATTCTGATTTTGAAATTGATCATAAAGTTCCTTCCTCTAAGCTTGAACAGCTAAAAGATTTCCTCGTAATGAAATGATATGTTCTCTAACTTGCATTAGTTCATTCTTCAGTTTACTATTCTTCATATGCTCATTATCAAGATCCTCAAGAGCAAGTTGAAGTTGTTGTTGTAGACCGATTTCCATTGATTCCAAGTTTTAGATCTTCCTCAAGTGGCTAAACTTCTTCCAAGGATCTAAGCTCTGATACCAATTGTTGGAATCCAAGAACACTGAGAGGGGGGGGGGGGGGGTGAATCATTGTTCTACCGGTAAAACTAATTATGAACTTATTGCTTATGAACTGGTTAACAGTAAATAAAATTAAAGTACATAAACTAAATAACACATAAAGAAGCAACACCATAACACCAATATTTATACGTGTAAAACCTTACAAAGGGAAAAACCATGGTGGGGCTGATACCCACAATATCTATATACTTGATCAAGGTATACAAATATTACATAGAGGGGATTGGACATGCAATTAGGCTCACTACCTAGAGCTCACTGCTCAAATGGAAGTCTCACTGACTTACACAAAATTACATAATGATTACAAACAAAAATGAACTCATAAGATGCATCTGACCATGTTGGATAAGTTCTGATTTAAGCTTTGTTAACCCTCTTTGTGTACCGGTTTACTAATACTTTGTTCTGCCTTGTTCTGCTACCAATTGAGACTATGCACAAAAGCTTCCTTGCACTGACCAAAAAGCATACCATCAATTTCTGACTTATTCCCAATCAAAATCGCATTCCAACTATTATCCAATCCATCGCTAAAAGATCTCCTTAAATACCCTTTTAACTTGTTGAACATGTCGACCAAAAATGAAGAATTATAAACCTGACGGCTACCGAATCACAAGGTATATCATGCATAATACCAATAACCATGTCGGCCTTCACACACTACCAAAAATTCTTTGAAATAAATTATTGGGGTCACAAGATATCTTAGTCGGGTCCTATCCTTAACCGGGTTCCAAATACACATTACTGGGACCAAGACTTAACTAGTTGTAAAGCAAAGTGTATATACCGGTTGTGTGTAGTGTATACCGGTTGACCCAATCAAAGCAAAATGATAAATCAATGAATCTCGATAGAAAATATTTGTACCTGAAGATGAGTTGCCATCAATGACAACCCTAAATGCCATTTGCCTTACTAGATGAGTGTCAATTGCTAGCAATGATCAAATCAAGTATCCTATGGAAACTTACCCTTCTCTTTTATCCATATTCTTCACTAGTCCAATGTACCATTAATATACTAAAAACATAGAGAATATGTTGCAAATAAGGGCATATAAGGCACACAAGAGCACATAAGTGCACATAAGTATAATAATCTAGGCATATCCATGAGTGTACAAAAACACTCATAGGACTACAATAGCATCTATCTAAGCATAATCATTTGACAATAAAGTTCACTAAGCTTACACACATGTATAAATATTGCATACCTAAGTGAAGACGCTCATAAGTCAATTATATAAAATACATGATCCCTTTCATAGTCACTCTAATTAATAGGTATTCCAAGTGATTTTCAGACAAAGTTTCTATAAATCAAGCTAACATTATCTACTAATCTTGCCATTATCATAAAATGAAACTATAAATGTTTTCCTTATTGAGAAAAGGTAAATAAGATTTAATTAATATTGAACATATACTGTAATTCAATAATAAAAAAATATTCCTCCAAATGCCTAAAGTTTCATGCTCTAAGAAGGCTCTTAAGGTAAGATTGTTAGAAAGATAAAAAGATATTATCTAGAGGAATTTCAGGACATACCAAGTTTCTAGGTAGGAGATAATATTAGCAAGAATATCTCTTTGTTTTATTAAGATAACAAACTTTATATCTCAACTGATCATCCCTTCATTGCTTAAAGGGTGTTAATAATAACGTAATATTATTTCTATGACCTTGAACATTTACAAAGGAACATCTAGTTCCCTACAATTCCAATATATTATGCATATCTCCTCCTAGAGCACTATCAATTCTTGTTAAGAAAACCTACATCCAATACCTATCGAATGTATAATATTTAGATTCAACTTCTATAGTATCAAAGAATCAATTTCCTAAACAACCATAAGTTTGCGATGGTTAGTCATTTAATGATAGGGAGCTTTTAATAAAATTAATCCATGTAATCTTTTAATCAAGAAGGTCTTCATCCTAAAGGATAATTATAAGTAAAACTGTGAATAATAATTAATAATGAATGCAATTAATAGTCTTTACTATCCAAATGCTATCTTATAGCATACTTGATTTTTTTATTTATTTTTAACTCAAAGCTCAAATGATGCCCAATTATTATTTTAAATTCATCCAAACTATACTAAGACCTTAACCCATGTATACTCTTCAAGACTCAATATACCAAGATTAATACTTCACAATCAACTTTTCAATCCACACTAACTTCTATGATTATTAGACTTTGATTTTGATCAATAGTCATGATATTATTAGATCAATTAACAATCTAGATTCAACATGCAATAATTATGTATATAAATATTCACTCAAGTCTCATGAAATTTCAAGCTTGAAATCTATATTTCAAGACTTATAAGCAACTTAGATAAATAGTTTACTAATATCCCTCATTGTCTTCTATAGTAGTATTTTTTTTTTATGCTATAGATAAGTTATTTACCTTAAGGTCACATGTTTCATTCTTTGATATACATAACCATCCAAACACATGTACTTTGAACAACTAAAAATAATGTATTCTGAGAATTCAATGAGCAAATATAAGCCATTAAGGAAGATATAGTTTTGGAAATCAATTAAATCCAACATATTTTGAGATTTGCTAGGGGAGAGGACCTAGTAGTTGAGCACCTTAACTTTGCACTTCTCAAAATCATTCATGGAAATTTCAAATCACTCTTAATTTTTTATAGCAGCTTACTTGACAAGTCTCTTGCTTATAACTAAGGTTTCAACATCACATCATCAAATATGATGTCACATCAGTAAGCTTTTTTCCAAGGTGTCCAAAACAACCCAAAAAAAGGTGAGACCAATAGTCGTGCTTAAGGGGCCCCCATACTTGTGCAGCTGATGTGGCATCACATGATTGGTTTCTTTTTACAACTAATGGTACATTTCATTCAAGTATGGGTATTAAAGTCACAACTATTGGTGCAATGTTGTCAAAAAAATTGGACATTAAATCAACAAGTATGGGTATTGAATCAACAGTTACTTTCACAACAATTGGAGTGCGCTCAACTACTAGGTCTTCTCCCCTATTCATAGTAATGACACACACTCAAACAAGGATGACAAGGAACAAATAGGGAGATTTAAGGATAGCCAAGATAAACATTAGGTATGAGTATTGTAGCTTCAAAACTTTCATACAAATACAAATCATACTTAGGTGTAAAGCCAATTCCACAACCTTTGTCAAAATAATGGGAGCTACGGAGTAGGGTACAAACATTCATCAAAGCATAATAAAGATAGATTTTTTGTCAAATATTATCGATGAAATTGCTCTGGTAGACATGTATGTAAAATGTGGAAGCACAAACACAACACAAAATGCTCTGGTAGATATATAAGAAAGATGCAAAGCACAACACATCGTAGAATACAGAAACATATTTATAAAAAAGGCTTTCAAAGTTTTGGGACAAATGCAATTGGCAGGCATGAAGCCAAATTCTTTAACACTGTTCCCCCTACTTGCAATAAATGGGAGCTTGGAATGCCTTAAACCATACACACTAAGCAATATATCGAGCCTAAAGAATGTTAGTACTCTGAGTGTTTAACACTTTTAAGCCTAGAAGTGTATTCTTAGTGTGACCACACACCTTAACCAACATATTAAACCTAGAAAGCCTAGAAGTGTATTCTTAGTGCAACCGCACACCTTAACCAACATATTAAACCTCAAAAGTGTCAATCAACTATGATTGTTTTTAACATTTTTAAACCTAAAAATATAAGCTTAGTGTGTATGATTTAAATCATTCACTTGAAATAGAATATGGACATCCATCAATCATTTATGCATTGGTTGTTTTAATTTTTTATAAATCGAACATAACTTCTAAGCCACATTTCCTTAGCTTTTGTCAGTCAAACTTAAGTTTGACTTTATTTCAGTTAATTCCTAAAATAAACATTTTCTAAACTCGCTGCATACGCTTTTAATTTGTTCACACCTTTTAAAATAAGGTATGTGCTTTAAAAGCACTTAAAACATTAATTTATTCTTTACAGAATATTTCGTAGAAAAGATCATTTTTCTTTACTTAAAGAAATAAAATGTGCATTGTAACATAAAGTACCTTCTCCCTTTCTTTTTTTTAACCATAATTTTATAAATAAATCACTTTAAATACTAAGTTAAAAAACATTGCAGTTTTTAAAGTTAAAAATGTATATATTATAATAAAGATATACAAATTAATATAAGAAATTTTAAATTTTTTAATGAGATTTTATTTTAAAATGAAAATTTTTAATTTTTATAAATAACAATAATATAGATATATTGTAATTAAATTACAAACATTTTATATTTATATTTATATATATAATATGTATTATTATATTTAAATCAATTAAATATCTATACATTTTTACATGTCTTTTTATAAAAAAAAAATTATTTTTCACTCAAAATGTCAAATATTGTATTTATAATTATTGAATGATTTCAAATCAGACATATTGATCATAAAGTTGTTTCTGTTGTTTCTGGATTTAAAAATCTATACACAATTGAATAAATAAATAAAATTCCTTCTCTCATTCTCTCCCTCTCTCTCCTTCTCTATATATTTATCTCTTCCATCTCTATCTATCCCTATCTCATTTTCCTCTATCTTTATCTCTTCCTCTCCTCTCCATATCCCTCTCCTTCCCAATCTCCATCTCCAACTCTATTTTCCTCTCTATCTCCTTACCGCACCCCTTTTCTATCCCTCTCTCCTTCACTCTCCCTTTTTCTATCACTCTCTCCTTCACTCTCACTGCGTCCCTATTGCAAACATATAAGTGGATGTATAGTTAACTTGAAGCTATTACTTCTCTATCGAAACCTTTATTCTACAAACAACATCATTTCTCAAATGACCTACCAATTGTCATCATGTATTGCATGTACGTATCTAAAAAATAGACCAAAAAAAAATTCTAATTTAATTTTAGCATCACTTTGACCTACCCATTGCACACCAAGATAAGATTGTTAATTATATTATAATTATTTGGTATATAAATTATTCATTACACATTTATCTTTACATTAAAAAAAAATATTTTTCAGATCTACGTTACAATTTAAAAAGTTAAACCTTACAATTTAAAAAGTTAAACCAAAACATTATAAATTATAATATTCATTCTACAAGGCGGAAGAGTAACAAGCAAAACAATATTCATCTTCTTCTCTTCTTTTTTTTCCTTTTAACTTTTTAAAATGTGTCTTTTCTAGGGGCTCGTCTATTTTGGGTCCAAAACAATAGTACAGATTGACGTGCATTTTACACCGTCGATTTTGCAATTAACCACTGCGATTGACTAACCTGTCGCTAACATGCTATACAAAATATCTATTTTGGAACAAGAATAGAGAGCCGTAATATAATTAGCATGTTTATTTATATTTTGCTTTTTAAAATCTGTCTTTTCTTTCTTCATGCGTTTTCCACAGCCGTGCGAGTCGATCATAAAACCCCAAAGAAATGACAACGAGTTCAACACGTGTCTTTGCAAAAATGCACGACCCCGGAAAGCAACTCGATTTTGGAGGGAAGAAGAGGCAGAAATTATTCCAAAGATGAATGACTTTATGGGATCTTCAAACAATAAAAAGGTTAAAAAAGATAGCACAGCAGGAAGGACAGGGCTTAATAAAGAGCTTAATGATGTTTTGTGTTTGAAAACCTCAAATGAAATCACTAGAAGTACAATTTGTATAGCCCTTGTTATAGATGCATCTCAAGATGCATGGATATTTATTTTGTAGGCTTAGAGCTCTACAAATGTATTTTAGTTTCTTTAAACAATCCGTTTTTACTTAAGAAATATTTAATGAAAGTGAGAAGTTCTAAAAAATGATTAGGTAGCTATCAATTACGCAATCACATAGATATTTCCAAATTAAACTATACAAGCAAATTTTGTACCAAACCAAATTTTATAATGAAACCATTGATCTTATTGTTTGATCCTAGCCCTTTATCCATTCAACCAAAATTCTACAAATCTATCCCATTCAAACCATTTTTATGAACAACCAAGAGTGAATGTTATACTATAGAAATTTGAACACGCATATCAAATCAATCAATTGAACAAAACCACTTTATAATTGTACAACAAAGTGTCTAGCATGGAATACATGGCTTATTTTATGTGTTAATTGGATTCATTTAGCTTAATCTGAATGTTTGTTTGTGATTGTGTTGTCTGATTTAATGGTTTAAAGTGTTCACTTCATTTATGTCCAAGGCATATTATACTCATATATGGATGCAAAAATATTTGTCAATAAAAAGTAGAAGCATTTAATTTGACATGTTTGTGACACTTAAATGCATGAAAAATAAAAAACCAATTTATTATTATTTTTAAATTTTGTATTATTTTATCTTCACTTCCACCTCTCGAGTGCCACGCACTTTAGGTTTCATTGGATCAGTCAAATTCATCTATCTCCATCATGCAATCTTTTGCCTTTCGTAACTATGTCAATCAACTCATAAATGTCCCTTAATAAATCCATTTTTTTCATGAATATAAAATAAAAATAAAAATATAATGATATGATAATATAATAATAATAATAATAATAATGACGAAGTTTTAATAGATTTTTTTGCTTTGTCAATAGTAAAAATATAATAATATAATATTTTTAATTACCACACTTTACTTACATTCCTCTAAAGATAGTCAGAAAACATTTGGAAACTTTTATTTGTTGCTGTCTCTAGAATGGAACCACACAATAACAAAGGACAAATGAAACCTACAGCTAAAATGCAATGTAAATGCTACCATTAAAATATGTTGCCCACTCGATTAAACGTGCAGGTTTATTTTCCAACATATGACATCATTGAGACCAATTCAGAGGTTCACCATGGAAAGGGTATCCATCGTCTTGCAGAGCTGAAACTGTCACATTTTTGGAATTCCGCAGTAGAGATGCTCAGGCAATCGAGGAGTTGCAATGGCCTCTACAGGCTTGGCCATGTAAGTTACAAGTCCCGGAGATTCTGTGAGATCTATGTCTTCTGCCTTCATTCCTTCAGGAGGGCTCCATGTGAAATGGTGAAGTAAGTGAGCCAACATAGACTGAACCAGATAAATAGCCAATTGTGCACCAGGGCAAACCCTACGCCCTGCACCAAATGGCAGCAATCTAAAATCATGGCCCTTAATGTCAACATCCTCTTCAAGAAATCTCTCAGGCCTAAAAGCCAATGGATCATTCCACACAGCTGGATCCCTAGCAATGGCCCACACATTAACTTGTACAGTGGCCCCTTTGGGTATGTCATACCCACCTATCTTCACATGCTCTTTTGCTTTGTGTGGAAGCATCATGGGAGTGGGCGGGTGCAAGCGCAGAGCCTCTCTTGTGAGACATTGCAGGTAGGGCAAATTAGGAAAATCGGTCTCATTGATTACTCTGTCCTTGCCAATAACCCTATCTAGCTCTTCTTGAACTTTCTGCTGTACTCGAGGATTGCGAACCAGTTCAGCCATGGCCCATTCTACAGTTATAGCTGTTGTATCTGTCCCTGCAGTGATCATGTCCTGCAATAGATTACAGAAATTTGTAAAAATGGTTAACATTATTTATTTTCAGTATACTTGTATGAATTGGATAGCATTACTGGATTGGATTAGATTGAAGTTTTGATAAGAAAAAATCACCATCAAAACTTTCCCACAATCTAATCCACAATCTAATCCAAAAACAGTAACTTTGTAAAAATCTGATATCATTAATTGGATAGCATTACATTATGTTCTATTACCCCAAAAATGGTAAGGCGGCCAGAGAGACTTCTATAGGATTACGATAGCCTACAAGACCACATAAGACTATTGAACAATGCAAATGGGTCTGCTAATTTAAGTTCTCATTATAAACCATTTGGGGATGGTGAAGCTTATTAGTCAATGACGGTATAAAGTCATGTAAGGATATATGGAAGCTTACCCAAAGCAGACCAATGATGGTATCTTCACTGAGATCATATTTTTCTTGCAGTGTAAGCAGTGCATCCACAAAATGTTGTTTGGCACCGCTCTTCTCTCTAGCTAGAGTATGCTCTTCCATAATGGCTTTGCTGAGTCTGTCTCTCCTGGCACTATGCTTAGCAAATGCACCTTCTTCCAAAGGGAACATCCAACGGAGATAGGGAATATATTCAGCCATAGCGAGGGAACCTCCCACCTTCACTCCTGTTGCAACTATTTCCTTGAACTCCACTCCTTGTGGATCCATCTTCCCTTCTTTATTTACAAACCGTTTTCCAAAGGCAATTCTGGTAATGTTGTTGAATGCCACAGGTGACAGATATTTCCTAACAACCAAAGCCTTACCTATGCCTTCGTTCAAATAACATTGGTTAGCAGCAATCAAGAAGGTTAAAAATTTCATTCTAACAAAAATAAAATGTTCAAATATCAGCTGGGAACATAACAATCATAAGAACTTCAAAATGACTGTAGCAATGAATTTGCACTTCATTTATCAGTAGCACTGAAATCCAAACACAAGCCAGGCAGGAAAAAGAGTCAATCAAGAGTCACTATTAGGTAGCCACCCATATGTGAACATCTATAAACCTTGGCATGAGACAAAATCATTTCTTAGTCAAACGACTTTTCAATTATGAATACCAATGTTTAGCAGCATTTGATCCAATCACCAACTGTTGCACATGTTATGATTAAAAAAAAATCCCTCAGAAGGCAATCCTACCGATTTGAATAATAATAGCATACCTTGATCCTTAAAGATGGATTCTACCATTGCAGCAACCTCCTCCTCCCTCACAACCCTGAGGGCCTCCAACCTCTTGGCATTGAAAAGCTCCAGGGTACATACCTTCCGGACCTTGACATAATGGGCACCATAATCCGCCCAAATCAAGTCCTGGCCACCTCTACTGAATCTGTCACTTGATCTGTTTCTGTA
Organism: Cryptomeria japonica; assembly: GCF_030272615.1. Taxonomy (NCBI): domain Eukaryota; kingdom Viridiplantae; phylum Streptophyta; class Pinopsida; order Cupressales; family Cupressaceae; genus Cryptomeria; species Cryptomeria japonica. Next base: position 630,090,407 of record NC_081409.1, on the reverse strand, counting down.
CCTATCAGCCAACTGCTGATCATACTCCTTAAGAACCTCCTTTGCCATCTCTGTATTGCTCACTATCACATTCAATGTCGACCCAAACCACACAGACATGATAGGACCATATTGCTTGGACCATTCCCAGAAACACCTAAACCTCACTGCACCTATGTCTAGCAGATTCCCCACTACAGGCAACGCCCTAGGGCCTGGAGGAAGCCTGTATCTCTTCCATTGCACGACCTTGTATACCACCACCAACAACACTACAACCACAACTCCTCCCCAAACACCCATTATGATCTCTATGCTGATCCTCTATTGCCCTGTTGCATTGCCTTCCCTCCCTAGCCTGTCTATATTGAATCCCTACAGTTTGCAGTTGGCTGTCCCATCCCACAAGCCGACCATTCAAGGCTACCTAATAGTCTGAATGAATGAAAGATTTCAATAACTTTCATGAGGCCGAAGCAGCCTGTGGGACCAAGAATAGCACACACCTCAAAAAAACAGGTTGCAAAGCTGTAAATAATTTGTAAGATCCTTTATCAATTAAGACCTGCTTATCCTGCTGGAGAGCCTGTGATATCAGTCCTGACGTACCACCTCTTGTTTTTTGTAACCTTTTTTTTGTTTCAACATCTCATAAAGCCATTCATTCATACAGTGTACTAAGAATTATATGACAATTGTTAGTGGGGAGAAAATTCATTGTTTTGCTTTGTGTAGATAAATTCATAGCTCAATATATGGTAAATATACATAAGTTCATAAAAATGATTGTTTCCATGTGCATGAACATGTGAATGAAATAGTTGAAGTTTCAAAGTTCAGCCTTCACCTGTCCTCTTGATTCTTAATGGTCATAAAAATTTGGTCTCAGATTAGTGGAATTCATAATTAGCAATTGAAATCAAAATGTTTTGAGTTGTCCTTTTGGTCTTCTCATTCAGAACAATTATAATGAATTTGATATAATTATAATTTATAGAAAACTGAGGGATGCAAAGAGTAGAATGATATGGATTTATATTTGTATTTTGATTTCATTTATGTTTTTTTAACTATTATTTGTTAATATTTTTATCTAGATTTTCCATTGTTAAATTCTAATTTACTTCTTAAAGTTATGGTCTTAACAATTCCTTAGCTAAAAAAATTCTTAATTGCGTATTAAATTTATTGAAGGAAAGCCTAAGACTCGGGATTCAAACTAGACAAGTATAATTGATATATCATAACTTATTTGTCAACTTATTAATACATCATCACATTTTAGTAATTAATCATCTCATTTTCATTTACGTGGCATTCATGTATTTTCAACATCTGTATGTTTGATTTACATTTACGATCATGTGCTATTATTTAGTATTTTTACTAGGATATAAATATGGTATTAGTTTTTATTGTTTCAATTTTAGCCAAGGGAAAATTATAATTATGTGATGTTATAATTTGAGAGTTTTATTGCACTTCTTTTACTTGTTTATATATTTTCAATAAAGAGAATGGTTCCACCTTTTACATGGTGTACAAAAATAAATATTAATATATAAATAAATTTGGAGTTTTAGCATTATATGTTTGAACAAAATTTTGACTTTATATTTCATTGGCTATTGACTTGTCATATTTGACTATTATTTCTATCTAATTGTGGAATATGTCTTGAGATCAATATATATTAATATGACTAACATATATACTTGTATTGTAGTATTGATATGAACTAAAAGCATGTGAATATTTAAATACTCTTGATGTTGTCTTGCAAGAACTAAGGTCATTATCTATTGAAATTCTTTTGTTATCTTGTCGTAAAGCCTCTCAAATATGCAACTTGGTAATTTGTGTTTCTAGGTGTAAATAGCCTAACCTTCGCAAAGCACCTTGGAGTTTCTTTGCATAATATATCTTTAACTAGGCCTATGTCCCTATTTCACTTGAGTAGGTGGCAAATAATGAGGAAAATTGTCTAGGGAATCGAACCCTAGAAAGGGTTGTACCCACTCATGCAGTTTCATAACACACAGAATAGGGAACCTATGATATGGAACATAAGATATAAGTAATTAGTGAATTGAGTTTAGTGCATATCAATGTTACTGGGTTATGATTGTATTGAAGTTATATTTTGAGCCCAAGGGGAGATTGTTGTAAATATGAGTTCTAGTTGCCATTAATGTCAAACTTGTTGGTCAGGAAGAGATACTTTGTAGTCCTATACGAGCAATTAAGGTATGTTGGTGTAGAAGTCATGCAGCTGTATGGAATATGTATGGATGTTTGTGGCAACATATTATAGTGTGTTATAATATTTTTTGAGCTCTATTGGCCTTCTTTGTATACCGATATGTTTTTTCAATCATATCTGATTTTTCCAATGAATAGTATGTCATATTGTTTGACCCGATACATGACTGATAATCAGATGGTTATGCAAGAGCAATCTTTGCAGGTGTACATTCTCATTATATCTTAGTTTTCAAGAGGATAGGTGATCTACAGTTGAAGATAATTATGTTTTGAATCCCGATTGATATAGTTGTAGAATAGTGGTATGGAGGAATGTGTTGCATTCCTCAGCTTACAATTGGTGAGGTGTTGTGGATGGTTGATTGAGGATCCTTGATGGATTAAGTTGTCCCCTTGGTCATCCCTAAGTCATTGTGGTGGTTTGGATTGAAATCTGGATTTGTTGTATTGGTATATGCCAATTTTTTTATCTTTTAGGTTGACTTGTGTGATTTTTGGTCCATATGGTAGCAAGTGGTTGTGTAGAAGTTATTCTAGGAGTCTTTGGAAGGTGTGCTAACATGGTTTCATCCTTCATACACTTCATTTGCCTTCCACATTTTCCTTGGAGACTATCTTGGGGCCAATGGTTTTGTATGAACATGTTACATCTTATTAGGCCAACCTTGTAGATTCTATTGAAGTTGTGATTGATATTTAAAGGACAAAATCATTGTATTGATAAAACATGAAAAGGAATAAGGTGTGTGAAGTCATTGCAATAGAGATAAGAAGTCTGGATGTGTAGCAAAGTAAAGACAAAGACTATTTCAGATGTGTACTAAAGTGTTAAATGTTACTAGCATTCTAATAGATGCTTGTCTACAGTTCAATCCTATTGATATTATTGTATTAGAATAATTGCATCTGTCCCCAAAGAAGTATTCTTTAGTGAGTGCAAGTAATTATTTTACCTTTCCTTAAGGTTGGATGCCTTAGCTCGTAAGTCATCTTCTAGAGCAGTGAGCTCCCTGGCCTTGGGCCTAATATTTTATATATACATTGTAAGCTTGATTCTCACTATGGGTTTTCCCAATTTGGGTTTTCCACGTAAAAACCTCTATGTTCTTGTGGGATTTCTCTTATTGTTTATGTTATTTGTTTACATGAATGTTGTGGATTGAATATATGCTAAGTATTATTTAATATAATCAAGCTTTTAGTATATGTTAATTCACCACCCCTCTCTCAACAATCCGGTGGTGTTCAACAATCGGTATTAGAGCCTAGTTTCTAAAGAACTAATTTAACCACTGAGGTAGATCCAAGATTTGAACACTATAGAATATGGATCTGAATGAATGGGATCCTGAAGTTGTTGTTGATATGGAAGGAGAATTGAGGTATGCTCTGGATAACTTGGATGAAAGCAGGAAGAAATGCAAGAAAGTAGAAGAGAATATTTCTATCTATGAAAGTAGTTTGATGAATGGAGCAAGACTAAGGATGATCTAGAAACAAATTTAAATGACAAGACTGAAGAATGTACCAAACTTGGAAATGAAGTGACTATGTTGAAGAAGGAATTAAAGGATGTAAAAGAGAAGATTGACAAAAGAGTAAAACTCAAAGGTGGTAGTGAAGCACTTGATCTAATGTTAAGTTCTATAAATGTAACAAAGATAAGGGACGACTTGGTTTTGATAAAGGTGAAAGTTCTAAAGTTCCAAGCAACTAAAATAAAGGAAAGGAAGATATCAAGGATGAACTGGTGAACAATAATGATGATCAACATGGTCTTACTTAGGTTTGAAATACAAAGACTATCAACGGGACTCCTCTTGCTCAAACTAGGTACTCATCAACTTTCAATTGCAACTATTTTTCATGCAATAAGTTTGGACATAGAGCTAGTGAATACAAAAGTCAAATCAGATCTCAATCATTTAATGGTCAATGTTATAGTTGTAATAAGTTTGGACATAAGGAAAATGAATGCAAAAGTAGGATGAATCAGAATGGATATGTAAATACCAACTATGCTCAAACTTTCAATGGATATTGTTATTCTTGCAACCTATTTGGACACAAGGTTGTTATGTGCCAATCCAAGTTGAGAAGGAATGGGAATATAAATGGAAATAGTTCACAACAATGTCTGATATGCTACAACTATAACAAATTTGGACATATTTATGGACCCCTAAAATTAATTAAATTAATATTTAATTAATTTAGCCTTTTTACGCAATTAATTACATTAATTATGTCAGTCCTATTTCTTCTTAAAATTAATTTAATGATAGTTTAATTAATTTTATCACCTTAGCCTTATAATTAATTTATCAAAATTAATTATATCCTATTCTTCTAGAACTATTTCAATTCCCAACCTTAGCCAATATTTCTTCCAAATCCTAATTAGTTAATTAATCCCAATTAATTAACTAATGCCTCAATTCCTACAAATCACTCTCTTAATCCCCATCATTTATCCTGATTAATCATAGCCTAATCATGATCAATATTTTCCTCAATTTTATATCCGTCCACTCATTCTCTCTCCTCATGTCCCATCCTCCTTACTTGCCAACTTGCACTCTATTCCCTCATTAACCCACCTAATCATTTTCTTTAATCATTTGCATGTCCTAATCATCTCTTTGCCATAAATGGATTTTCCATCTCACCCTCCAACCTTAAATGCCACCCACTTTTGTCTATCCAAGGAATTTTTAATTCCTTTATCCTTTAATTCTCCCCATGCTTCCTCTTTCTTGGAACTATTCATTCCCCTTGTCCTCTTCCAAGGAAATTAAAATTCCTTTCTGCTCTTCCCAAGGTACTTGAGGAACTCTTCCCCATGTACTTGAGAAGTGTGGAGACAACAAATGCTTTTATGGTAAATCTCTTGGATCTCCCACTTGTCCTCTCAAATCCTCTCCCACTCACATTCAATCCTAGGCCTTCATTCCTCTTCAATCTTGGCCATCCATTTTGGACCCCTCCAGTCTATAAAATGGAGTTTCCTCCCTTCATAATAATATCCATCATTCCTACATTCTCATGTTGTCCATTTTAGTCACAAAACCATCCATAACACCCTTATCATGCCCAAATATGATCACACATAATCCACCATCCAACATCCCACATTATCAATTTGTTGTGTAGTGGAGAGCAATCCACATTTCCTTAGTCATAAGGAGCAAATTAAGTGGATATCAAGGGCACACTTTCACTTCCCACTCAATCAGAGGAGGTGAAGAAAGAAGGTATATCAAGTTTATTTGTATGCTCTTATGCTTTACTATGTTTTATTTCATATTGCATGCATTTGATCGTGCTAACCTGTCTTTCCTTATCCTCATTTTGGCACGCCCGGTGGGACCCCAAGTCTCTTAATAATGTTTTTGTGAGTTTTATTGTGAAGGTTCATGCAGGTCTCACTTTGTTGTGTCTTCCTTGCATTAGCATCTACAATTGCATTTCAATGTCTCCACTCAAAAATCGACATCTTCACCCTGCAAATTTTGAATTGACATCATTTTTTGCAAGTCTGTGCTTCATCATCTTTGACTTTAGAATTATGTGCCTCAGTTTTGATGTCTATGCAAGATAGAAACGTCACCTGCATTCTGACAATTTACTATGCAAGATTTCTAAGTTTTAGCAGAAAATGTTCAAAAAAATATATATGTATAAAAATAAAAATAAAAAACCTTTAAATTATAGCTTTCTTTTTCTGTTAAATCTATAAATCTTTAAGACATTATAGATTTCTAGCTTTTTGTTTTAAAGTTGTAAGCAAAATTTTGATCTTTTAAGGCTAACTAGTTTTCTACAAAGACTGAAACACCATCTATTCCTCTATGCTGATGTTTATGTTTCACTACTTGCGCAGACGTTCCACTGTATGTACCTACATTTTTATGTCTCTGCCTCAATATATTTTGATAAGATTTTGCTAATCTTTTTCTATTTTTTGAAGATTTTTTCCCGATTTTTGAAGACCAATATTCACAAGACTACTAACTTTTGTTGCAGGTTTGTGTGTCAAAGACTCATCTTACTACTAATAGTATGTTAGCATTTATTTTCATGCATTATTAATTAGGAAATTTGTTTTCCATGCTTGCACGAGATAGTAAGTATATACTCTCCCCTTGCGAAAGCTTGGGTGATAAAAAAACTAGACCTATCCCTTTTTGTTATAGTTAGATCTCAAAATATTTTATGGTATTCTCCCCTCTTTGGTGGGCAAGGATACAACTTAGTATTTATTTAAAGGTTCTACCTCCTAATGCAATAGGCGGGTGAGAGGGAATGACCTAAGTGGTACTCTTTCAATCTACTATACAAATATTTGTGAGTGTGACAAAAGTCATCACCACCTGGTGTCATTGTTCTATACCAATGGATGTCTCCTCTAGTGTCCATGTGATACGTTAAACCCTTGTTCAAAGGGTTGGGAGGCCTCTTAATTAAGCAAACCACCACATGTATAGACACCAACATACCTAGAAAGATAGCTAGACACTATTTTTAGTAGAGGCCCAAATCCCATTTGCTTGTTGGTGTAGGAGGTTAGACCTCTAAAGCTACCCCACATTGTACTATTGACTATCATGATAGATGTCCTTCAGTTCATAAGTGTAGTGTCCTAATATTGCACCCTTGTATAATTTTGGTCGCATTAGGTCCCTACCTTACCATTTGTCCACCTTGGCTTGATTGGGACCTAATTATGCTCACACCTTTCATTGCATCATTTTTTACTTGTTATATGCATTGGGCATCTTATCCTAGCCCTAAATAGGGGTGGGACTAGGGCATTATGCTCTATCCCTACTTAGGACCAAGGTGCCACACCCTAGTCCACCCTAATTTGGGCCCCCTTTAAACCCTTTTTAGCATTTCAAATTTGGGTGGGATCCCTATCTCTATGTCGGCTCATGTCGAGAAATTAGAAATTTATTCGACGGGCAAGTATAAAAGGAGGTTTTCCCCTCTTATTTGACATCTAACACATCAACAAGCATCCATGCATACATTATACACACATTTGAGATCAATAAATTGAGCATTCAAGAGCAATTCAACATTAATCAGTCTTCCTTCAAGTCTTGGAGAAGCAATAAAGTCAAGATTCAAGCATTGAAGTAGACATCTTTCATCTCATTTTGTTAAAGACTTCATCAAGCTGTAATTCCATGTGGAGACAAACAAAACTTCACAAGGAGGTATATCACTTGATTTTTAGTCATTATTAAGCATCTCCCTCAAAAGGAGAACCTTCCATTACAACAATTTTGATTATATCTATCTCAATTTCATAGTTAATTCCAAAATAGGGGTTTGACCTAAGACAAGCCCCTATTCCCAACCTATTTCCCTTTCTTTCTATGTGTAGGAAATAGGTACAGACCTGTACTCTTTAGAATAGGCACTATTTGTACAGACGAATCAACCCTCTTTGGCGTGTGATAAAGTAGGAGAACCAGGGTGACAGGCACACTGGTCCCAACATTTTTGGAGCTTTTTCAAGGATCAAATCCAAATCTTCATATTCTAATCAGATCAAGGTGCGTGCAAAAATCTTGCACTTGTAGATCACCTTTTTCTCAGTTTTACCTTCATTTTTCAACACTTTATCTTAATTCAGCATTTCAACTCACAAAAGAAGAAACTCTCAAATCAATCCAATCAGTATTCCGTATTAATCTTTTTTTATTTTTGACTAAATCTATTGGATTCTCCCTCTTTTTAATGTAATGGTCAACTCAAGAAAAAATTAGTGGTTTCCATACATCTAATGGTGGAAACCCTAATTTTTTACCCATACAATAAGATCTTCAGATCTTCAGGGCATGAGATTCTAGTGTACTCGAAAAGTGTGTGACGTGTAAGGGGGAGCTAGTGCCACTGAATCTCTTTCTATCTACTTTGTCTAAGTATATGGAGAAATCCAAGTAGGGACTCAACAAGTAGAATCATCTTTCCAGCCTAGGCAGTGTATGCTTTTGTGTGTCATCAATTGTGCATACTAGTGATTTTGTAAAATCAGGCTAATCTAGGCCCTCCATTTCACACTTATTTCAAGAATCTTCTTGGACAACATAAAATCATGCTTTCTATCTCTTTCCAAGATAGACAAATGTAACATTCACAAATTTGACCAAAAAATCCGACCAAAATCCATCAAATTTTACCATCATTGTCAAACTACATTTCACAGTCTATGCCTTTGTTTTGTCATTTGTGCTCATATATTGCCATCTCCATTTTTCTACAAATCATTGTATGCGCCTAAGAATTGTCATCTCCACTTCTGTTTTATCGACTCTGCCTGAATTAAATTTCAAGTTAGTCTTCATCCATGCACCATAACCAAAGATCCCTCAAGCATCCCAAAAAGTCAATCCACTACCAAGTCAAAAAAAGAAGCCAAGTCTCAAACAAATCCTAATATGCAAAAGCTTCCTATACAAAAACTAAAATCTCTTCTTGAAACACTGAGTCTTTTTACATTATTACCATGATTACTTAAATGGTTTTCAAAATTAATTTGAACAAGAACCTTTGAGAACCCGAGCCCTTGAACAGAGGTCAAGATTATCCCAATCAATCAATAGGAGCGACCACATTTCATTGTCTCTCCTTCCCCAACCATAGATCACATACTAGGTGTCTTGCCCATTTCAGGTAATCTCCACCCCTTCTCTTTCTTTTGTTATTTATCTATTCTTCCATAATCATTTTCCTCCTATTCTTAAGGACTTAGCACATCAAACCAAATCAATCCTTTACTTTGAATTTGAATCATCAATCATCAATCTGAATCCAAGGTCAACACTTTGCAAAGCCTAATTTAGATCTTTATCATTCATTGATCCCTAATTTGTGTGGTGCTTTAGAAATTATCTATCTCAAGTACCTTACTTAATTAGTCCTAATCAAGTTGGATTGATCAAAACCCTAATCCTTTGTCTAATCTTTCTTATGAACTTAGTGTATCCTAAGTAAGAGAAGATTTAATCAAATCAAATCTTGATCCAAATATCTGAATTGAGCGTAGCTTGGTTATCACCTTGTTTTGTGGCCTGCATCATTAATCCCTACACTTCACATAATCGTAATCCAAGGAACAAGGAGTCATCCCAATCTAAATCAATCTTGTCCTAATCCAAGGACCAATCTTCAAATCTAATCCAATCCAATCAATTTCAAATCAATCCTAAAACAAATCCAAAGTTGCTAAGTCCTTGTCCTCATTTTCATCTTGCATAAACTCATCACTTTATTGATCAAGTTTATCAATCCAATTTCAATTCATCTTCCTATCCCATTCTCAATATCTTGAGGTTACTTATACATGGTCTTGACTCATTCTCAAAAGAAAAAAATTGCCAGTGAGTGACCTGACCCTAACCTCTATATTGATCATAATGCTCAAGTAGAGAAAGAGTATGTTGACCAACCTAAACATTCTCCATTCTTGAAGACCTTTGTGGAAGATCCCTACAATTGAGAAATGTTAGAAAAACTTATCAAAGTTGATCCAAGTGGATTCCTAACTGAGCTTATCAGATAGCCCAGGCATGGTTGCTTCCTAACTTTGACCAGTCCATCCTTGACACACCTATGGAAGGAGACTTCATTGATTGTCCTCTCCTCAATCCCATTTTCAATTCACAACCTACCACGCAACATCTACTAGCACTTCCCATCCTCTTATTTCTCGACCACCTAGATCATCCACACCCCTCCATAATTCTACCAACTACGTCAACACTAGATTGCCACCCATCAATGCCATTGACGTACCACACCCTTCGATCACTTCCCAAATTCCTACTTCTTCCTATCACTACATTGGTGGTGATATACCCTATGTATCCATGCATATCCCAGGGTTCAATTCAAGTCAACACTTTCAAAATCAACCACCCAAGCTTATGAGGGAAATTCAAGATAGGAATGATCTTATTAAGAACCTAAAGGATGAGACCCACAAGAAATCATATACTTTTGAGTAAATTTGTCCCTGTCCTTACGATTCCTCTATCTCAGTGGCTCCATACCCCATGGTTTGGAAATGCCTAAATTCGACAAGTACAAAGGCAAAGGTGACCCTAGGGAACATATGAGAGAATTCTATATAGCCTGTCAGGAGGTCTCCTACAATGATGTTTACCTATGATGACTTTTTCCTAAGAGTCTTAGTGGACCGACTCTTTCTTGGTTCTCAAGCTTACTTCATGGTTCAATTGAGTCATTCCTTGACTTGGCTGAAAAATTTGTGTCACATTATGAGTACAACATTGAGAATGATGCTTCTATGATAGACTATGCAACACAAAGTAAAGGACTAGGGAGACCTTCGCCAACTTTTTACAAAGGTGCCTACACCTTAGTAGGAAGTTTCCATGGGACATACTCGAATCCTATCAGATCGAGTTATTTCAAAGTAACCTTGTCCCTAAGATGTCTCTCTCTCTAAGCTATCAATGTCTCGAAACATTTAAGAAGGTCACCAAGAAAGTCTTAGCATTAGAACAAGTCCTCCTAGACTAGGGTATCTTAAAGCCTTATCTAAAAGATTCCCTAGGGTCTTCCTCATCCAACGACAAAACTAGGTATTGGTCCAAGAATAAGAATATTTTCAATGATGGAGTCACTAATGCCAAATGTGTCCAAATTGTGACTATCCCAACCAAACCTACCACCACCAATAATCAATCCAATAACCAATATGACTCACAAAACTAATCTAAATCTCACAGCAATATTTTCATTCCAGGTCAATCATCCCATCCCAATAACCAACCTCAGTGCAATTACACTACCCTTGTTGAACCCATTGAGGTTGTCTTCTAGAAGCCTATCAAGGCTCTTGTCATTGTCTTTCCCATGACTCGTCCATATGAGTCTAACCAAATAAAACCTAGATGGTATAATGAGAATGAATATTGTGACTACCATCATCTCTAAGGTCATGACACACACAAATGCATGAAACTGAAGAAATACATTCAGGACCTTATTGACAAGGGAGACGTTGAGGTTGTGGTTGCTAAGCCTAAAAATTTAAATGATAATCTTAAGATGTATCAAGACCCCTTCCCAAACATGGTAAGGATAAAGGCTCATCATCTCATTCAATCCCTTGTGACTATACCAACAATATCACTGGATTTGACTCCTCGGTAGGCCGAATTGAACCTATTGACAACCATGTTAATACAATTACTATCCAAGGAGTTGACCCTCATCCACACATTTCATACCAAGGGTAACCATTTAGGGAGCCTATCCTGCTCATCCATCTAGTAGACCCAATCAAGCTAATATAGTCATACAGGGTGCTTCCCCTTTCAATTCATCTCCCCATAACGATTTCAACATCACCACCTGTCGAAGGAGAGTTACTATCCAAGGAGCTCCTCCTCCTCCTCCTCCTCCTCCTGTAACTTCCACATCATTTTCCAATCACTGCAACATCCTTGATCACCTCAACAAGATGCTTCTACACAGATTTTCATCCTTGATCTTCTCAAGACCTCGACCATAAAGAGATCCTTGAATAGGCCCTGCTAGAATCTCGTGTCCCTGACAAAATTAACACTACTCAATTCCAAGCTTTGATATGAAATCTTGTTGCTCAACATCACCTAGTCTTCACCTCCAAAGATGTTCCATCCATTGACCCCTCTCATAATAAGCCCTTCCACATTAAGGCCATTGTACATAAACATAAAATAAAGAGACTCCTTATAGATGGTGGATCTAGTTTAAACCTATATAAATAAAAATTGATCAAACAATTGGGATTCTCTAAAGATCTAATTGATCCATCTAGAAGATAATAATAAAGGTATATGATTATGCAAAATGGGTCTCAAAAGGTACCATCACACTACCTCTTCAAGTGGGCCCTACAACAATGAAATCTACCTGTCAAATCTTGGACCTTGATCTACCCTACAATATTCTCCCTGGTCATCCATGGATCCATTCTATTCAATCCATTCCATCCACCTAACTTTAATCCCTAAAATTCCCATACAATGGTAGAGAAATCACTATCTCGACTGATCCCCAACCTTTTCAATATTGAAAACTCCTTGAATGAAAATATCCCTACCATTGTCCGCTCAACGCACCCACTTCACCACCATCTGCAACTTCCAATATTGCATCCACATCCACCCAACCTAAGATCAAGATCAAGATTGTTGACAACAACTATGGAGAATATACCCTTCACAACAAATTCTATGTGGGACATCTCCCTACTTCTCCAAAGTCTTATGGTAAGCCCAAACAAATCGATATTCAAAACAAACCCACCATGAAATGTAAGAAACCCACTTCTTAGTAATGGGGACCACTTGAAAAAGAGAGTCTTGAAACTAATGTCACTTCCTCACTCTATAGAGAAGAAAATGAAGCACCTACATATATTCCTACAGAAATGTATCTTAAGGCATCAACTATAGTAGAGAAGATGGGTTACAAAGGACATGGTCTTGGACCTAAGTAATAAGGAAGGAAAGCACCCATCTCACCAACTTCATACAAATGCAATAGGGGCTTGTGGTACTCTCTAGTACCTAAATTTACCATTGATGGTGCTCTAACAAACCCTCCCTCTGAAGTCAATGACTCCAATGAAGAGGAATTTCACGAAGTGCCTTTCAAATACCTAGATGATATATTCACTAACACCTATTTAAACACCATCACCCCCATCACTCCTTCCACCCCATCAGACCTACAATTATTATACCCCAAACTCATTTACTAGGGCCAACAAGGGCCCCTAGCTCTTGATATTTGTGTTGATGATAATGCCCTCGTGGCATTACTAAACATGCATGACCTCGATGATCACACGACTATTAATGGAATTCAACTCGACAAGGAGGCATACTTTGGTAGGTAGGTCAACTCCCTTAGTTGAAAATGTGAAAATAAAAATAAAAATCAAGTCCCCTAGTGAAAACCTCAATGAGGCACCCTTGGACATGGAAAAAGTTAAAAAAAAAGATGCATCTTCTAGTGAAAACCTAGATCAAGTTCTAGAAGATGAGGGACTTGACCTTCCTACCATGGTTCCTCCATTATAAGAAAGATCATCACTACTGATTGAAGAGACCAACATAATGAACATGGGTTTTGAAGATAATCCAAAGAATGCCCTCATTGCTAATTCTCTCATGGACCAAGAAAAATAGAACACTATGAATTTCCTCAAAGAGACACAGATCATTTTTTCTTGATCTTATATTGATATGCCAGGATTAGATCCAAAGTTAGTGGTACACCACCTTGTTGTTCATCTAGATGCCAAGCCAATCAAACAAAAACTCTGTAAGATTCACCCTCAAATTGCTTTATTAGTCAAAGTGGACTTATAGAAAATGCTTGATGTTGGCTTCATTAGACTCATTGACTATCTAGAGTGGGTATCAAACATTATACCTATTGGAAAATCCATTGGGGGCATACAAATTTGCACATATTTTGGAGACCTCAATAAAACATGTCCCAAAGACGATTTCCCCCTACCAAACATTAATATTATTGTTGATCTCACAACTTCTCATGAGATGCTTTCTTTGATGGATGCTTTCTATGGCTATAAGCAAATCACAATTTGTTGCCGAAGATAAACAAGAGACAACTTTTACCACTCCATGGGGAACATTCTACTATCAAGTCATGCAATTCAGGTTTAAAATTATAGATGCCACCTATCAAAGAGAAATGAAAACTATCTTCCATGACCTCCTACATGACATTATGGAGGCTATGTAGATGATCTCTTGGGTAAATAAAAAACACATGAAGGCCACATTCTAGCCTTGAGAAGGATCCTGAAAGATTGGAAAAGTACAAGCTAAGGATCAACCCCAAGAAATGTGTCTTTGAAGTTACTTGTGATAAACTTCTAGGTTTCATTGTGTCATGCAAAGGAATTGAAGTGGATCCAACAAAGGTAAAATAAATTATGGACATGCCACCACCAAAAACTCTTAAGCAACTCTATAGTTTATAAGGTAAGCTTTATTTCATCAGTGTCCCTAGGGACATTCTTGGCACAAACTAATGATCGGGGAAAAGAACATGTCATCTACTACATCAGCCACACCCTAGTAGCTTATGAGCTCAGCTACACTCCAATAGAGCAAGCAGGTATTGCAGTGGTTTTTAGTACTTAGAAACTCTACCACTATATGCTCAATCACAACACCAAGCTCATTGCAAATATTGATCCCCTCAAATACCTATTGACGAGGGCCACTCTCATAGGACACACGACTAAGTGTGTTATGCTACAAAGAAAATTTGACATTGAGTATGTAGACCTGGAGGAAATCAAAGAACAAGTAATTGCTAATCAATTGGTCGATGCCCCTTTACAAGGAGACCATCCCCTAATTGTGGAATTTCCAAATGACTCAATTATGGCAATCACATAGTCCATTGCATGCAACATGGATCGAGGGAAAGCATTTTTTTGATCACCCCTCAATGAGATTGTATACCCAATTCTTACAAGATAGCCTTCCATGCACAAAAAATATCACAGAGTATGAATTCCTCATTACTGGTCTCCACATAGCTATTCAATGGAAGATTATTAAACTGCATGTGTATAGAGACTACCTTGTCATTAAACTAGTCAATGATGAATACCAAATAAAAGATGACAAGTCACTACCTTATTGACAAATGGTAGAGGACTTTAAGTATCATTTCACTCCCATCTATTTTGAGCAAATTACTTGGACAAGAAATAAAGCTATAGATGCCATGACTACTATTGGTACCCTCTTGCAAATGCAAGAAAACAATCAAAAGTGTGAATTCCTGGTTGAGCATCTTCTATTCCTAGCATATGATGTTCTTGAGTTTGACATGGTGTGTGTCCTTGTTGGTCCTGACTCTCCCTGATATCAAGAAACCTATGCCTACCTTTGCGACAATACCATTCCCCCTCACCTTATTAAGACCCAACAATAGACTTTCATTCATTGATCAACTTGTTATACTATTCTTGTAGACACCCTATTCTGAAGGTACTTCAATAGAACCCTCCTAAGATGTTTAGACAAAGAGGAGGCTAAATGAGAATTATGTGAGGAACACGAAGGTATTTGTGGGGCACACTTAAGAAGCCTCACTCTGGATAAGAATATCTTGCACACATTATACTACTGGCCTACAATGCATATCATTATGTCAAGAAATGTGTACCTTGTTAGAAACATGGTGATAAGATTCATGTGTCATTTTAGGATCTTCAATCATTCATTACACCCTAGCTCTTCTCATAGTGGGAGCTCAATCCCATTGGTAAAATCCATCCCACTTCATCCAATGGCCACAAATTTAGCATCACCGCCATAGAATACTTCAACAAGTGGGTGGCAGTCATACCACTCACCTTTACCACTAGCAAATAGATTGTTAAATATATCCCGAATTACCTAATCTGTTGATATGGAATCCTTAAGGTTATCATTACAAATAATGGCAGACCTTTCAAGAATCAAGATGCCAAAGAACTATGCCAGAAATTTACCTTCCAACACTGATTTTTAGCTTCCATACTACCCATAAGGGAATGGTCAAGCTGAGCCTTTGAACAAAACTCTCATCACGATTCTCAAGAAAATCATTAATGAAGTTGGTTGTGATTGGAACCTGTAACTCCATCATACCCTTTGGGACTACCGCACTAGCATCCACACACCCACAGGACCCACACTATATTCCCTAGTCTTGGGTTTTGAAGTTGTCCTCCCCCTTGAGATCGGAATCCCCTCACTTTGGGTGTCTCTACAAAACATTCTCCCTAATGAAGAATACAAAGTGACAAGATTACAAGAGCTTGAATTATTAGACAAATAATTTCTCAAGGCCTTAGATCATCTTCGAGTTCATCAGAATCACCTATGACTCAGCTATAACAAGAAGGTTAGGACCTGACAATTTGACATCGGTGACCTTGTCCTTGTGGAAAATAAGAGGAATCTTTAGGATTGAGAAAAGAAAGGAAAGATCAAGTCTAATTGGTTGGGACCCTATGTCATCACTGCAAAATATGGTTCTAGAGCATATCAAATAGCTACACCTGAAGGAGAACCCTTGGATGAGTCTATGAACATCATGCACTAGAAGAAATTTTAAGCTTGATCTTCAGGGAGTACTAGTTTTCAAAAATAAAAATAAAGATCAAAAAAATCAAAAGCATTACAAAATCAAAAAATGCAAAGAAATATCTTTTCATCCATCAGTGAAAGCCACTCTGTGGCGCCAGGGGAAAGTACCTTGGTATAAACTTATTTTCAAATGCCAAGGTAAATAGGTTAGATCCACCATCTCTTTGGTCACTCATCGCACCTCCCTCATCCCTCACCACATCCACTTTTCTTTAGTAATGTAAGCCATTAATTTTCTATTTACCCTCGCCATACCTTTCACCCCTCTCCTATCTATGTAGGTATTATTTTCCTCTCTCACATACACCTTCCCCCTTTCATTGACCCTCAATTGTTTTCTTACTCCTACTAAGATGAAGAGCTATATTCCAAACAATGAATAAGGATCCCCCCATCACACTGAGCTTTATCCCATTATACTGATCTTTTCCCCAATGTCATGTGCTTTTCCCATCAATCTAAGATTCTCTTTGACTTGCATGCCAACCAAACACCCATCCATAATATGCTAATCAAATCTAGGTGACAATGCTCCTATATACATTCCATGCATATCCACCTGGTCCCTTGCCCCTTTTCAATCATATCCACCATCTTTGCCCATCTGGATGTTGTAAGGAAAGCAAAGTGCGAAAAAACGCTTCCCTAATGTCAAGTTGCAGGGGGAATACGACTAGTATGTTTTAAAACTTTATAGAATACTAAGATTAGCATATACGAAACAAAAACAATATTAGAATTCAAACACACACAGAGATAAACACCATGAATTTACGTGGGAAACCCTTTCGGGAAAAAACCCACCACCGACAACAAGAGCACTTTATTCACAACAAATAATCTTTACAATAAAGTCTGTTATCATAGCACAAATGTTCACTTTGATCACTTCGGCTACACACCACAGTATATGGCTTATCATCAGAACAACAACCAATGTTCGAGTTTCCTCTTGGCTACATATACACTTTCCATGTCGACCGTTCAACTGTCAGTTTGCACTAATCGGTTAGACATCTAACTGTCTGCATCAGTTTGCATTCGTGAGAAAACAATTATCCCACATGCATCCAGGAATTGTACCAGTTCGTATTCAAATACACCAGCTTAGATAAGTCGACTCCATCGGGTATCGGTGTAACTTCAAAAATACATCTCCGATAGCCGATGACAGACCCGATCGCCAAAGGTGAATTCATCGGGTATCAGTGTAGCAAACAACCAATTCTCCTGATCTCTGATAATACCCCGATCACCGAAGGCAATTCCATCGGGTCATCAGCAAGACAACCAAATAGCTATCCCAATCATCTAATCTTCCTTGATCTGCTCAATCTCTCTTTCTGCGCTTCGCCACGTGGCACCCCCTAATTGGCTCCAGGGTCCCCACCCTGCCACCTTAGCACAACCTCACTAACTGCTCGGAATGAAGCTCTTCTTTGTTGGGCCCCACCTTGGTTGCCAAGTCACAGAGGATAAACTTCATGCATCTTGCCATAGCGGTATAGCGACAATCATCCAATCATCCCAGACTTGCTCACCCATTAACCCATCTAAGTTGCTCTTTTGCTAGGCCCCACCACTTGGTCGCCAAGATGCGATGGATAACGTTCATGTATTTCCATCATGCAGTATAAAGACATGCATCCGATCATTCTCAACCTACACGGTCTTTAACTCATTCCTTTTTGCATGTGCTTTGTCGCCAAGTCGCAGGGAATAACTTTCGATCATCTTCCCACCACGATAAAGCGATGACCATTGGATCTGGATCTAACCTGCACACCTTTTATCCTTTTGTCCATCCGATAACTGATGCTACCCCGATGACCAAAGATGACTTTGTCGGGTCATCGGGATGACTTCAAACCTGGTACTTCGAGCTCCGTTATGTCAAGTTCATCGGCAAAGGTTGTGTCGATAAAGCTCGCAGATTTTCTTCACACTGTTTCATCGGCCAGAGTTAACTTGATCAGTATGAACAAAGGTCAAGTGAATTAGAGGCACATTTCCAACAAACTCCCACTTGACGAGGAATTCACTGGACTGCTTGAGCACTTTCAAAACATTATAGAGAGGGATGGGTACTAAGACCCATCGAGTTAGAACACCACCTGAACTTGTGAGTGCTCACCGGTTTTGTTAATGCATCCGCAACATTTTCCTAAGTGTCTACCTTGTTCAAATTAACCTTTCTATCTTCTACCATGTCACACACAAAATGGAATTGCAGATCTATGTGTTTAGACCTGGCATGGTATGTAGGATTCTTCGCTAAACATATAGCACTCTGAGTGTCACTTCGTACTTCAACCTTCCCTGCATCAAAACCAACATCTATACTCAAACGCCTAAGCCAAACAACTTCTTTACAAGCATGTGTGGCTGCAATGTATTCTACCTCTATAGTGGACAAAGTAACTACAGACTATTGCTTGCTCATCCAACTTATTTCTCCACCATTCAGAACAAAAACATATCCATTGGTGGATCTTTTGCTGTCAATGTCCCCTGCCTAATCAAAATCTGCATAACCACAAATACCGAGAGTTCTCTTTGAATCATTTAGATTACCATGATAACATAATGCAAAGTTTGAAGTACCCTTCAGATATCTGAAAACTCTCTTTACAACATCCCAATGTGGTCTTCTTGGGTTTGACATAAATTTGCTTAATACTCCCACTGGTTGGGCAATGTCTAGCCTTGTACAAACCATTGCATATATCAAGCTACCAATAGCACTTGCATAAGGTATACTCTTCATGTCATCTATCTCTTCTGGAGATTTCAGACTGTCATGCACAGACAGTTTGGTTCCCTGCAAAATACGAACAACCTGTTGTTTACAATCAGACATATTAAACTTATCAAGAACACTAGTGATGTATTTTCTCTGGTTGAGCTAGAGTTTTCTCTTAGACTTGTCCCTCTTGATTTCCATTCCCAGAATGTAGTTTGCTGACCCCAAATCTTTCATTTAAAACTTCAAGGATAATTGGGACTTCAAGTCTGAGATCATACCTTTGTTATTTCCAATGAACAACATGTCGTCAACATACAAAGCAATAATAAGTATCTTATCATCTTTAACCTTGTAGTACACACAATGATCAACTTTCAATCTCACAAAACCCAAAGACAACACAAATGTATCATATTTTTGATACCACATTCTGGGAGACTATTTCAAACCATAAAGAGACTTCTTTAGTTTGCATACCAAATGTTTTTTACCTTTTTTCACAAAATGCTCAGGTTGGGACATATAGATTTCTTCTTCAAGGTCCCCATGAAGAAATGTTGTTTTCACATCCATTTGCTCGACTTCCCAATCATATGTTGCTGCAAGTGACAAAATAAATCTAATAGATGTCAGCTTAGCTACATGAGAGAAGATTTATCCATAGTTAATACCTTCCTTTTGAGAATACCCCTTCGCAACCAATCTGGCCTTGTACTTGTCAATGCTGCCATCTGGACCATACTTCCTTTTGAAAACCCATTTACAACCCACAGACTTTCTGTCTTTAGGAAAGGATACCAGATTCCATGTTCCATTCTTGTCCAATGATTTCATTTCATCATTCATGGCTTCCAACTGAGAATCTGAATCTGACATATCCATTGCTTCTTTTACAGTCCTAGGCTCATCAGTATCAACAAGTAAAGCATAGGCACAATTTACATTCAACATTGAAAAATTATACCTATCCGGAGTAAACCTATCAGGTTGTCACCTCTCTCATCTGGATCTTCTTAACACTTGTGGTGAGGTTTCATTTTGATCTTCTTCTAAACTTTCAGAGCTACTTGAACTCTCTTCAATCTCATCTTCAGTGCATATGGAGTTTTCACAACTTCTCCTAGTGGAACTTCAACCACATCCTTCTCTTTTTCCTTCTCTGGTAGTTTATCTATAGAAATAGGTTTTAGCTCTTGGAAGATGACACTTCTGTTGTACACAACCTTTCCAATCTCAGGATTCCAAAGCTTGTATCCTTTAACTCCAACTCCATATCCAATGAAAATACATTTGACTGCTTTGTTATCCAATTTAGATCTTTTAACATCAGGCACATGTGCATATGCCTCTGAACCAAAAACATGAATGCGTCTTAGAGACGGTTTCTTACCAGACCATGCTTCCATAGGTCTCTTGTCTACTAACGCTACGATAGGTGACTAGTTCAACAGGTAACATGCTATAGCAACTGCTTCTGCCCAAAAATTTTGTTCCAACTCAACACTACTCAACATGCTTCTTTCTTTCTCCATTAGAGACCGATTCAACCTTTCAACAACTCCATTTTGTTGTGGAGTATAAGGCATAGTTCTATGTCTTTTGATTCCATGGTCTACACAGTACTTGTCACAATTTGTATTGCAATACTCACCTCCAAGATCAGTTCTTAAACATTTTATTCTTCTTCCAGTCTGATTTTCAACCAAGTTTTTAAATTCCTTAAACTAACTGAACACTTCTGACTTACCATTCATAAAATAAACAAATGTCCTTCTCAAATAATCATCAACAAAGGATACATAGTACTTTGATTTAGACAAAGAAGATACATCCACTGGACCAAACACACCAGAATGCACATAGTCCAGAATGTCAAAAGATTTATGAGGACTTGAATAAAATTGAACACAGTTTTGTTTTCCATATATGCAATGTTCACAGAAATCAAACTCAAAGTTACAATCAGTAAGTCCTTCTACCAAATTTTTACTCTTTAAAGTTTTCAAACCTTTTTCACCAATGTGACCAAGCCTATAATGCCAGAGCATTGTCTTTTCTGCAGGAAGTTTAACTTCCATAGAATTTACATCATATGTCAACTCAGTAGTTCTATCAGATTTCTTAGTGACTATATTACAACACACAGGTTTAGCATCTAACTTGTACAATGTACCAATGCGTTCACCCTTAGCCAAAATAATAGACCCTCTAGTCATCTTACAACCACCAAACACAAATATTACCTAGACTCGAACATCATTCAACTTGCTTATAGAAAGTAGGTTTATTGCCAAACCTGGTATGTGTAGAACTCCATTGATTCCCTTTATTCTTCCATCAGGAAATTGGATTTTAATTCTTCCTCTCCCAACAATCTCTAGTGTTGAGTCACTTGCTAAGTACACCTTCCCACCAGTATATGGTTCATACTTTGAGAACCACTCCTTGTGAGACGTCATATGGAAACATGCCCCTCAGTCAATCAACCACACATTGTCAGAAGCAGGCACTGCTAGAGCTGCTACAAAGGCATCTGCATCACTGTGAGAAGATTCATTATCAGAAGAGTTATTTCTCTTCTTCTCCTCTTTGCAGTCCTTTCGAATATGACCCTTTTGTCCACAGTTCCAACATTTCACCTTAGACTTTTTTCTAGGAGACTTAGACCTCTCTTGAGACTTGGACTTGGACTTCTTGTCCTTCTTTTTGCCTTTGTCCTTTGGTCTGCCTTGAACAAAGAGTGCCTCTTTAGTTCTCTCAGAAGATTGAATTGGATACTTCAAATCTTCCTCATTTCTTCTGACAACAAAGAAGCAACTACCGTATCCATCTTGAATTGGGTAGTAGTGCTTCCAATGTCCATCACCAAATATTCCCAAGAATCTGGCAATGATCATAAAAAAAACATGCAACATTCTTCTTCTTGAATAGCCACACCAACTGATGTCAATTGAGTGAGAACCATGTTGAACGCATTCAAATGATCTACCAAGGGTGTTCCTACATCCATTTTCAGAGAATATAACTTCTTCTTGAGGAAGAGTTTATTCACCAAGGATTTACCCTGATAGATGTCTCCTAATTTCTTCCACAAATCACTTGCAGTCTTCTCCTCATGTACGTTCAACAAAACTGATTCTACAAGGCATAGTCTTATGAGTCCTCTGGCTTTCTGTTCTGCTAATTCCCAATCTTCTTGCTTCATGCCTGAAGGTTTCTGTCCACTCACTGTAATCCAAAAATCTTGGTCAACTAGCATGTCCTCAACTTTAAGTTTCCATAACTCAAAATTGGAGCTATTGAACTTCTCAACATGCATTCTTCCAGAAGTGCTTGCCATCTTAATCTGTAAACAAGTAGACACACTAACATACTCCCACTGAAAACAAATTAAAACAAAAAACCAACCCAACCCAACAAGGATAACACAACTGGTCAGGCTCTGATACCACTTGTAAGGAAAGCAAAGTGCGGAAAAACACTTCCCTAATGTCAATTTATAGGGGAAATAAGACTAGTATGTTTTAAAACTTTACAGAATACTAAGATTAGCATATATGAAATAGAAACAATATTAGAATTCAAACACACACAGAGATAAACACCATGAATTTACGTGGGAAACCCTTTCGAGAAAAAACCCACCATCGACAACAAGAGAACTTTAGTCATAGCAAAGAATCTATACAATAAAGTCTATAATCACAACATAGATGTTCACTTTGATCACTTCAGATACACACCATAGTATACGGCTTATCATTAGAACAACAACCAATGTTTGAGTTTCCTCTTGGCTTCATATACATTTTCCATGTCGACCATTCAACTGTCAGTTTGCACCAATCGGTTAGACATCTAACTGTCTACGTCGGTCTGCATTCATGAGAAAATAATTATCCCGCATGCATCCAAGAATTGAACTGGTTCGTATTCAAATACATCAGCTCAGACAAGTTGACTCCATCGAGGATCGACATAACTTCAAAACTACATCTCCAATGGTCGATGATAGACCCGATCACCAAAGGCAAATTCATTGGGTATCGATGTAGAAAACAACCAATTCTCCCGATCTCCGATAATACCCTGATCATGGAAGGTAATTCTATCGGGTCATCGACAAGACAACCAAACAACTATCCCGATCGTCTGATCTTCCTTGATCTGCTTGATCTCTCTTTCTGTGCTCTGCCACGTGGCACCCCCTGATTGGATTTGGGGTCCATGCCCTGCCACCTTAGCACGACCTCACTAACCACCTAGAATGACTCTCTTCTTTGTCAGGCCCCACCTTGGTTACCAAGTCGTAGAGGATAAACTTCATGCATCTTTCCATAGCGGTATAGCGACAATTGTTCGATCATCCTAGACTTGCTCACTCGTTAACCTGTCTAAGTTGCTCCTTTGTCGAGCCCCACCACTTGGTCGCCAAGTTGTGATGGATAATGTTCATGCATTTCCATCATGTTGTATAGCAACAATTGTTTGATCATCTTGAACTTGCATGGTCTTTAACTCATTCCTTTTTGCATGTGCTTTGTCGCCAAGCCACGGGGAATAACTTTCAATCATCTTCCCACCACAGTAAAGCAATGACCATTGGATCTGGATCTAACCTGCATGCCTTTTATCCTTTCATCCATCTGATAACTGATGCTACCCTGATGACCAAAGATGACTTCATCGGGTCATCGAGATGACTTCAAACCTGCTACTCCGAGCTTCGTTATGTCAAGTTCATCGACAAAGGTTGTGCCGATAGAGCTCGCAGATTTTCTTCACATTGTTTGATCGGCTAGAGTTAACCCAGTTAGTATGAACAAAGGTCAAGTGAATTAGAGACACATTTCCAATAGATGCATCCTTCCCATGTCTGGCAACCTATCCAGATCACCATCCTATTCTTGGCAAGAGATGTCAATTGGCCATGTGTGTGTCATGTGCATGATTGGTCTTTTTGCTTTGATTTTCATTTTGTTCCCTATGCCTATAGCTATACGGGAATACTTCGATCATCCTATATCTTGGTATGTCTTGGATTGGTGTATTGTTGGGTGAAAATTTTGGAAACTCAAGGAGGCTTAAAAAATGTGGATTTTCACCATAATCTATGAGACAATACATCTCAAAAGCCAAGATATGGTCTCTCCTATTTAAAAGGGAAGGCTACCCCTTTCTACTGCGATCTCTATCTATTCTTAATTTACCTACTAACTTTACAATAATTTCAGGATGATATAATGACTTAATTCTCTTTTTTTAGAACAAGTATTTATCCAATTATCTATTTAGGACAAAGAAATAAAACAATTCTAACTTGCAGTAATCTTAAAAATCTATGCTAATTGGAAGCAAAGCTTCCATGAAAGTACAAAGTCTTTCATTCCTTCCTTTTCTGAAAATGACTTAAGGGATGAGTCTTTTGTATATAAAGAGCTCAAAGTCTCCTTCAAATACTCAAGTAATATCAACCACTATAATCTAAATAATGACTACTATCAATGCTGAAATAAGGTTCACAATATATTGCAAGCACAAAGTCTTCCAAATATATCACAAAACTTTCTACTCTAACAAGATAACTCAACAAAGCATAGTCTTTTCCTTATTATCCACTAATACAAATTTTTCAGTAAGATATCGTAACACAAAGTCTACAATTTTTTACTTTATCTCTTTCAACTCAAATAATTTTCACAAAGCAAGATTTAATCTTAAAGAAAGTGATCAATAATGACATAAGAACATTCCCTCACAAAATAAAGCACTCTCAAGACAAAGATTGGATGCAACTTATGTTGGAAAGAGACACTATACTGGAAGAGATAAGTTCTTGAGGATTGTTTAGGGGTTGTCATTGATGGTAACTTAGATTAGAAACATCATCTGGAATATGTTGAATCATTCTACCAGAAGTTTGAAGTCTAGTTTGCTCAAGTCTGGAAGGTCGAACATGCAATTTTTCAAGTACAATGAGTAGAACTCAATTTTGGGTGCACATTTTTCCTAGTGGTGGAAGAGGTAGTCGATTTGATGATTGGAATCGCCCAGTCCACAATCTTACCCTTTGGTATTTATTCTCTTGCAAGATTAGAGATCCGGTATCCGACATTTCAGGAAGAACATGGTTATTTGGGTGATTAGTGGTGTAGCGTGTTATGCAGAATCTTTGGAGTGATTTTATTGATTGGTTTTGAGTTTGAGGTTGTCGAGTCGACATATGTGAAGCATATAATCAATTTTTTTGGTCCACATGTTTATTTGTAATCAGATTGAGCCGACTTACTGTTACATGTTTCATTTTTTATAAATATTTTTGGAGCCGACATGTTGGTGACCTAAATCAAGTGATGCGGATATATAAGACTGATATATATGATCATTTTGGGGATAGATGCTAGTGTGTGAATATTGTATGAGAATCTAAGGACAGTTTCATGTGCGCTATCTTTGGATTTATTCTCTTGTGTATGATAGAGCAGTGCGCTAGAACAGTGGAAGAAAGATACTTTGTGCTTAACTGGAACTGTACTTTGGCATTTGTAGATGCTATTCATCAGTTTAAACATTCAAGTTGTTATTTGTAATCATTTGTAGGATAGTGAGTCCTCCGGGGGTTGTAGCCCTCTCTTGTAATTGAGTAGTGAGCTCTAGGCAGTGTGCTTGAATGCATGTGCATTCCCCTTGTAGTATTATTGCACCATTGATCACAATATTTTAATATTGTGGGTCTCAACACACCATGGTTTTTCCCTTTTCAGGTTTCCACGTAAAAATTCCGGTGTTATGTTTTTTATCTTGTGTATTGAGTTTCTTCTCTTTAATTTTATTCATTTGCATCAAGTGGTTTAAGAATCAGTTCAAGAATGTTAGATATTGCATAACATTGATTCACCCCCCTCTCAATGTTCATTGATTCCAACAATTGGTATCAGAGCCTATTACCTCCGAGGAAGCCTAACAACTTGAGGAAGATCCAGGATATTGAATCGATGGACTCCAGTTTATAGAAACAACTCACTGTGGCACTTGAAGATCTAGATACAACAAGAAAAGAAGCAAATAGCCAGAGAAGAAATTTGAGCGACACTGAAGACTTCATTGAATCATTGAAGGAAAAAGTGAGCACATCCAGAGAAAAGAGAAAGGAGCTTATGGACAAACTCAAGGAGAAAGAAGACCAAAGCATTGATAACCAAGCCTTAAGAGACAAGACAAATGAATGCAAAAAGCTTGCTAGAGATAATGCATCCTTGAAGAATGAAATGAAATCCATTTTGATGAAGCTAACAAAGGAGATTGAAGACAGGAAGAAGAATGAGGAAAGTTTCACTCAGTCATTGAAGGATAGATCTAATGAATGTGTTAGACTGAATTGTGAAAATGACCAACTAAAGCTTGAATTGGTACACTCCAAGAAAAATGAACAAGAGCTTGAGAGGCAGATCACAATTCTGAGAAATGAACTTACCACTACTAATGAGTACAAATAAAAATTAAATGTTAGCTTAACTAATCTAGATGAGATGCTACAAAGTCAAAAGAGTAAAAGTGATATGGGAGGACTTAGATATGAGAAGGGAGAAAGCTTTGGATCTGGTCAAAGTGATGCTAAACCTAATTATCAAAAGAACAAGAGATCTCTGGTAAGACAACCTAATGCTTATAAATTCAATAAATAAATGATTTATTTGAAATAATTGTGGTCATATGGCAAGTCAATGCAAAAATAGGGCAAATTAGAATAGTTCATCATTCTTCAGACAATGTTTCAATTACAATAAATATGGTCATAAGTCAAAGGAATGCAAAAGTATGGTAAATAGGAGGAATATGAGATACTATGCTTGTGCAATATTTGGACATAAAGCTAATCAATGCAGGTAAAGGGAAAATAAAGGTAATTCTAGGCCTAATCAGAGAAACAACATTGTTTGTTATGCTTACAACGAATCCGATCACATTGCAAAATTTTGCAGAAGAAAGAATATGAACAAGAATGCTCCAACAAACAAGAACAAGTTAGATGATAAGGGAAAAGTAGAGGTTGAAGAGATCATAAAGAAGTACAAGAAGAAATGGGCCAAAAAGGGTGATTCAGATGTAGTGAATAAGTCTACACCTAATTTTGTTGTTGGAACCTCATCTGGTAACTACGACACTTGGCCTTAGGGGGAAGCTTTTCATGCATATTCCAAAAATCCCTTCTCTGAGATCTGTAACTAGATGTAGTAGGTTGCAAATGGTTGTGAATGATATTCCAAATGATCCTGAAGGATCTTCGGAAGACTTCACGCATACATGTAGATGTACACACATACACACACATAGATGTGTAATGCCGATTTGAGACTCGAGAACAATATTCATGAGATACAGAGGATTCAAAAGAATTAGGGTTGAGCATTTATTAAACCTAAAATTTAGGTATGCGATGGATAAAAGGGAGATTTAACTCTCATTTCTCACACTGTGTTTGAAGCAAAAGAGTAGGAGAGCTTGGCGAAGAAGACTACGTAGTGAACCCAGAGATTTGAATAGATTCGGCGAATATTTCTTGCATCTGGTTGGAGACCAAAAGGTATTTTCAAAGTTCGATAACCTTCTTTGTTTATAAGCTAAAATTCGATAATGGAATCATCTGGTGTGGCGACTCTTTTGGTTGTTGACATAACTGATAGGGAAAGACCTAACTTTAAGAAACACCCATATAAATCGATGGAAGATGATCTGAAAGGAGAATTTTCATCCATTTCATATGGTGTTTTGCATGTTGAAGATATTAGGGCTTACATCCATTACAACTTTGAAGAACTCAGGAACGCTGAAATGATAAAAATTTATACAGAGCACATGATAGATGGCATGGGAAACCTTAAACCTGAATTCAAATCTTTCTAGGACAAGGGTTTCATTCAATTCATAAACTTTCCAGCTTTTTACGAACCCAAATGGGCTAGATACATTCTGAGCAGAGTGCATGGCGAATTCATATGGCTTGACAAGTTGCACAAGATCATAAAATAAGAAATCAAAGCCATAACATGCCTGAATGCAACCGGTAAAGGTCCTGGCCTAAGGAATGTAAAGAACCAGACCATGACAGAGGCAACCAATTCCAAACATGATGGGAGATCAATGACAATCAATGACATTATTAAATATGATGTTAGGTTTGTTAGGTCCCAGAGACAACTAAGAGGGGGGGGGTGAATCAGTTGTCCAATAAATTTAAACCAAAATTAACTTAACCAAAACTTAATGCTAAATGCTAGTAAACCAAACATTATGTTGGTAGACAATTTTATCAGATAATTGCAGTACCGATAAAGATTAATGCATAAAATAGAAAGACAATGACATCCACAACACATAACACCTAACACAAATATTTGTACGTGGAAACCCTATAAGGGAAAAAACCACAATGGGAAACCCTACCCACAATCAGATGATACTACTGCAGATAGTATGTGTGTACAATATGGAGTCTGCACATGCAGAAAGGCTAGCTACCTAGAGCTCACTGCTCAAACACAAATTGGGAGTCACACTAACTATAATTGGATGGTTAAATCCAATGATAATGTACTGCTCAAAATAGCATCTTCATATGCTGGATTCAATACCGGTTAAGCTCTGATTATCTTCTCAAAACCTTCCTTCAATCTTCAAACGATGTTTGTGTGTATAGTTGTGCTTATTTTTGCATATTCGCACTTACTTACATTCCCATATCAATCTCACAAATGAGATCTTACATATATACCGAAAGCTAAGACCAAATGTATCGGTCAGCTTACAAAGAATATTACAATAAAATCAATTACAAATAAATCAATATGTGATGCATCATGTCGGCTCAATGCATTTACAATAATAATAAATCATCTCCACAACATGTCGTGTTGATTTGGAATAGATATGCTTGTCGGTGCATAACCTGGACCTATTTGCCGGTAACAACAAATATGCAAACTTGATTAGATCAATAACCAGATCGCCAAAACAAAGTGATCAAATAATGTCTTCGACATAACCAGGTAGTCTCCAAGTCATTCCAAGTGTCGGTGAACAATATAACCTGCCAGTGAACCAAATACTAGTGACTGTGCATAAGTCATTGAACATGCTGGTGAAAATAACCAAAGATCTCCAAGTGCTGATAAGGTTGACAAGTGTTGACATCAATGACAAAACCATATCAACATATCCAAAATACCAACAAGGTTTGCATCCATGGTAACAGGCTACAAGGTCTACCAATCTAGTAGAGATAACTCAGTATCCAGTATGACCATTTATGCCGCCTCTCAAATTCTCAAAGAAGACAAGCTTTATGATCTGTGTGGGGTGCTCCAGAATGATCTCTTGAAAAATCTAAAGAAGATAAAGCAAGACAAGAAGCATTTATTTAAATTTAGTACCTTGATTACCTTCTTGTACTTCTATTTCATGAATGAGATCCCCTGTGTAGGTAAATTTCAATGGGCCTATGATAGGCCGATGATGGTGAAAATAAAAGAAACTCTAGAAGGATTAGGATATGCACAAGCTCATAAATCTATTTTGTGGGGATACTTCAAAACCTTCCAAATCATGATGCAGAGTAGAGAAAGAATCCCTAAGGAAATTGCAGAAAAGTATGAAGACACCATATGCTTCATGGTGGACACCAATCAATACTTAATGGAGGTTGTTGAACCCAAGAAAACATGGATCATTCCCATGGGGTATGAGGTTGATCATGATACTATTAATGCATATGATCATCACCTCTTGAGAAAGCCGGTAGAAAAATCTAAGGAAAGATTTGGGACATATAAGGAGAAAAGCTTGAGCCTGCACTCCAAATTCACCAAACCTGGAATGCAGAGAAGAGTGAGGAAGGAAGTAGAACAACTAGCAAAGGATATGGGAATTACAAAGGAAGTAGTCCAAAGATCTTGAGAGAGGAACACATTGAAAGATGAAGATATAGTCAAACCAAAGAAGACCAAAATGAAAACTCCTTCACTGAAGCCAAGGCAAATAAGGAAATCAACACCTTCCTCTAGTGCTCAAAAGCTTGTTCCACCACCAAAGCCTCAATCCAAACCATCTGGTGGAGCTAAGAAGAGGAAGAAAGGGAAACCAAGAAGAGTTTATTTGGAAGCCACTATGAAAGAGGAAATTGAATTAGATGAAGTAGTGAGAGAATTCAAGAAGAGTGCTACTGTTGCCAGGGTTGTCAAGTTGCAACCTTCTAGAGAAGGTCAACCTAGCAAAAAGTCAAGAGTTGAAGCTGAAGAATCTGACATAACTCTTAAGCAAGTGAAGGAAGCAATAACATAACAAGGTAATCTCAAATTGCTTTCCCAATTTTATGATCAATTGGATTAGAAAGGGAAGAGATCGTCAGATGAAGCTATAATTGTATATTTGAATAAGTATAGCAGGGCACTTATAGAAATTTCATCTGAAGTTCCTTGAAGTTTGTATGATATTTTGGATTTGAGAAAAGAAACTACTAGATTAGAAGAAGAGAGAATAAGGGAATATGAGCTAGTGCAACTCTGTCTGGTAATTGCTAAGACAAAAGTTGACAAAATTCTTAAAGAGAATAATGAAAAATCCAGAAGCAAAACTAGAGTAAATAAAATAATGGCTGGCAAGAATGAAGATGTACACAAGGAGACATGGGAAATTTTGAGGTAAATTCTTTAAAAATATGAGTATGATGTAGTTCCTAATAAACCTCAGGAAAGTGTTCATAAGTCTATTTTGAAACTCTTTGGGATGCCATCCTTAGGAGATGAGCTGAAAATTGTAAAACTGGATGAATAAACAACTGAACAAGTTGTTGCTGCATATGATATTGATGATAGTCAGAAGATTGCAGACTCACACGAATTTTCTCAGAATCCTTTGGTGATGAGAGTTGAATAAGAGAAGAAAGCGGAGGAGGCAGAGAAGGAGAAGGATGAAGGCAAGGTTGAATAGGTTTCAGTGGAAAGAGACATTGTGGAATCTAAAAAGGCCAAGAAAATTATAAGTGGCACATATCTCATCCAAGGGCCTATCAATCTTGATTCCTTATCTCCTTTCCAAGCACTCAAATTTGTGGCAATAGACCAAGCTAAAGCCAGTGAAGACTTATTGAAATCCCACACTGAGGATAAAGAGCTTATATCTTTAGCTACAAGTGTTCTTGGGGAATTTTTTGCCATCCTTCAAGAAAGACACACTTGACTCACCCCCTAGAAAGTTGATAAATATGCTTAAGTCCGTGGACTCTCATTTTGAATCCCTAGAGAAAGCTACTGATGTAAAAGTACTGAACCATTTCAATGCCATGCAATTAAGGATAATTTTGAGAATGGTTGAAGGTGATAGGGTCAGTTTGATTCCTGGTGTGAAGGGCATTTGGGAGGCATTGGACAAAGGAGGAAAAATCTACAAGTCGTGTCTTCTATTGCCAAAGTTCACTATAGAGCTTGATAAGAAGATCAAGGAATGTGAAGGACAACTGGCTGGTATATCTCTGTCCTATGCCCCCAAGGTCATTTTTGCTAGTCATTATGAAGCTTAGGTAATGTCTCTACTTGACAAAATCAGGAGCTTGAATCAAGAGAAAGATAGAATAGTTGGTAGAGTGGGAGAGTTGAGGAACCTAATCACTCCCCGGTTGGATACTCTACTTAGCAGTCAATAGGATGCTATGAATGTATTGAATAAGAGTGTTCCTTCAAACCTCATAGGAGTAGAAATGCATGCATACCTTCTTAGTGCTCTCATAAACATTTTGGAGAACCTGAAGAAAGGTTGGGATGATCACTTGTAGTCCTTGAAGACTATTTTTTCAGACATCTTCAAATTTTTGTAAGCTGTTGTGAATACCCTTGTACAAAGAATTTTGAGCGGATACCTACCTTTCCAATTTATTTTAAAGGGGGGGAGAGAGAAGTAAAAAATGATGTATATTCTCTAGGGGAGCCTGTTAGAATTGAAGTTTTGAAATTTTGCAGTGTATGATAGTTTTGGTTTAATAGTGTCACTTTTCACCAAGTGTTGCAATCAATGCCAAAGGGGGAGATTGTTAGCAAGAGACACTATACCGGAAGAGACAAGTGCTTGAGGATTGTTTAGGGGTTGTCATTGATGGAAAATTAGATCAGAAGCATCATCTGGAATATGAAGAATCATTCTGCTAGAAGTTCGAACTCTATTTTGCTTAAGTCTGGAAGGTGGAACACAATGTGCGAGTAAATTTAGTAGCACTCAATTTTGGGTGCACATTTTTCCTTGTGTTTTAAGAGGTAGTTGATTTGATGATTGGAATTAATCAATCTAGAATCTTAGCCTTCCGTATTGATTCTCATGCAAGATTGGAGATCCGGTATCCGACATTTCAGGAAGAACAATGTTATTTGGGTGATTAGTGGTGTAGCGTGCTATGCATAATCTTTGGAATGATTTTATTGATTGGTTCCAAGTTCGAGGTTGTTGAGTTGAAATATGTGAAGCATATAATCAAAAAAAATTTGGTCCACATGTGTATTTGTAATTGGATTGAGTCGACTTCTTGTTACATGTTTCATGTTTTGTAAATGTTTTTGGAGCTGACATGTTGGTGAACTAAATCAAGTGATGTGGATATATAAGACTGAGCTATATGATCATTTTGGGGATTGATGTTGGTGTGTGGAGATTGTATGAGAATCTGAGCATAGTTTCATGTGTGCTATCTTTGGATTTATGTTCTGGTGTATGACATAGCAAAGCAGAATAGAGCAGTGTGCCAGAATAGTGGAAGAAAGATATTTTGTGCTTAACTGGAATTACACTTTGGCATTTGTAGATTATATTCATCAGTTCAGACATTCAGGTTGTTATTTGTAATCATTTGTAGGACAATGATTTATCTGGGGGCCGTAGCCCTCTCTTGTAATTGGGTAGTGAGCTCTAGGCAAGGTGTTTGAATGCATGTGCATTCCCCTTGTAATATTATTATACTCCTGATCATAGTATTTTAACATTGTGGGTCTAAATCCTACTGTGGTTTTTCCCTTTCCGGGTTTCCACGTAAAATTTTTGGTGTTATGGTTTTCGGCTTGTGTGTATTGAGTTTCTACACTTTACTTTTATTCATTTGCATCAAGTGGTTTAAGAATCAGTTCAAGCAAGTTAAATATTGCAGAACATTGATTCACCCCCCTCTCAGCGTTCATTGATTCCAACAAATTATTTTCTTCTTTTATTAAACTTCTTGAATATACTACAAGCTCAAAGTCTTAGATAGCTTTTCAATTTTGTAAAGTTTCAACGTATTAGCCAAAAATTTGCTTATTATAAAAAGATATGCATAAAAATAGGGAAAAGTTACAATTAATTATGACTAAGTCAAAAGTAGAATCCTATTTGACTTAGAACACATGCAGTCCTATATTTGTATTAGTGCATACATATAATGACACCTGAGGTGTCAATAGCTTATTATAAAATGACACTAAGAAATCATAAAATAATCTAAGTATCTTCATCTTCACATTGGTCTTGTTTTTGGAATTCTTCAAACTTTTGTAGAGAAATTTTCACTCGAGCTTCATCGGGTCCTTGAGTATGATTGGTGATGATCTTGACCTACATAATAGAATCTCCCAAATCAATGCAACATTTATTATATTTCTTCAAGGGATAATCCATAAAATCCAAAATGAATTGAAGATCTACCAATTTGTCAATAGAGGACAAAGAGAAGTCCTCTTTCTTAATTTTAAAAGTTAGAAACAAACTAAACTCTTTGATGACCATATCCACATTTAGAGCTTTCTTATTTTCATCTAAGAATGTGTATAGAATTTTTGATACTTTATCCACAATTTCTTTCCTTTTATCTAGGCACTCCATCTGAGCCTTTCTCATGTCCTTGATAAGCTGCTCTAGAGTATTCATTTGATGCTCTAATGCTTCCCAATGTTCAACATACATATTCCAAGAAGGAATGACACCATTTTATACAAGAACATTTGAGTCAAAATCTTCAATTTTTGACCATTTATCAAAGTCCCTCGCTTGTGTTTCTAACTCTTGAGATAAAAGTTCTATAGTGTTGTCCACCTCAGTTTTCACAGTATCAAGATTCTTGACTATGGTAACAACTAAACTCAAGAGTTGTGTTCCTTGACTGAGCATTTTATCCATCCATTCACTCACTGCTCTGCTTCGTGAAGCTTCTCGCTCAACTCTCTTCATGACCTATTAATCCAATGATGAAGTCACTGGCTCAATTGCTCCAAAGGACTTGATCACCTTGATTAGAATAGTAGTGAGTTGTTCTACTTGTGATTTAAGCTTATCTTTCTTGATTTGTCCTCATCATATCTAGAAACGAGAACATCTAATGTTGTTTGAATATCTTCTTTGATAGATTCATGAGTTTGTTTGCCCAAATCAATTCTTCTAATAGTATAACTTGTGTCCTAAATTTGATCAATGTCCTTATTAGTAGGAGGAATGGAAATCTTTGCATATTTGTTCTTATCTTTATCTACCTTTATCCTTGATAAGGTCTTTCCTTTCTTGGTAGTTTTGGGCTTAGTGAAAATAAGTTGACCGAAATCAAAATCATTTGGAGAGATGACATGTTTCTTCCTCTTTTGAGCATTGGAGAATAACCATAGTGGAAGAAGGAATCATCATCGACATTTGTAACTAAGGCTTGAGATGTATTTGCGTGTTCTTGAGAATTATTAGCTACAATAGGTGAAGTTGTAGTGATAATGACAAGAATATTCTCAAGAGACGAATCATTAGGTCTAGGACCAATTTCTATCATGAATTTGTCAAAGTCATCTAACATAGTGTCTAATACCTTAGACAAATTAGGAAAAGTAGAGAAAACATTCTCAATATTATTATGAGGGGTATCCAAAGCAGATTCACTAGTACTAGTGGAAGGAACATGAAAAAATGTACTAGGAGTAATACAAGTGATAGTAGATACGGCAAAAATAGGAACATAAACCATGGTTGAAGAAGAAAGAGATACATGTGGAAGGGACTCATAGGATTTATCTGACTGAGAAATCTTGGAATATTTCTGGTAATCCCTCCTCACCATATTCATCATCATGTTCTTTATTATCCTCCTCCTCACCTTCAAATTAATCTACATCAATAGGCTTTAGATTAGGAGGTTCATCATCCAAATGATCTCCGTGTACCTCAGGCTATTTTACCTCCTAAACATTTGAAATGGATGGCTCTCCCTGGGTTTCTCCTTTGTTAGCCCTAAATGTGAATTTTAACTTTGGAGCCCTCTAGGGAGTAACAAAATTGTATTTGTTCTTTGTTCTAATCTCTAACCTCTTACCAATAAGTATCATCTTGAGAACCAATTGAGAAAGGCTTCAACTAGATCCCTTTACTAGTAAGCCAAACATTAGTATTCACAAGGATATTTTTTAATCTATCTCTGATGGAAGTCGCTTCTTTTTGTGACCACTGAATAAGTGGTAAAGGTGTTCCTGAAACTTTACTTTCCACATATATGGGATCTAAAACATCTCCATCATTTTCAAGGTTATGTGGAATATCTGTGAGATCAAGCTATCGAATTTGCTCCACTGTGAGTTGACAATAATCCAATTTCTTGATATCATTTTTCCCTACAATCAACTCATATGTCCTCAATGTGAACATATTCCTTCTTCAATTTATTCTTCATTCCTCTATAATCAAAATTTCTCCTTGACTTGAAGAATCTTATAGGTACTCTTGTCATTTCCTCTTCCATTTCCCTAGCTTTTAAAATTGAGTTGATGGAGTACCTACCAATAGCTAATGAGAACATGAAACCTGCCTTATGTGAACTAGAATATGACTCATGCACTACCACCATTTGAAGAGCCAATTCCATCAAGATAATTTTATCTGATGGATACCTTGAGAGCATAAAAGGTTCACCATTAAAGCCTCCCACCCTTATGTTGGTGAAGGTAGGGAATTGGAGGAACATACATCCATATTGGTTCACTACTTCCCATGCATGATCAAACACTCTTTTGTTGTATGAATATTTGTTTAACATGCACATATGGTAGCAAAATAATGCACCATTCACCCTTCAAAAATGATGAAAACTATTCTACAATACCAACTAGGAATAGTATTCATACACAACAACTTTCCTTCTATCTCTTGATGTAGACAAACCTGGGAAATGTCTCATAGAAGCCATTGCATATACTAAATAAGATGTCATATCGCATTTGAGGGTAGTTGGTACCTTAGTGAGTTGCCCACACAAGACATCACTTATTTGTTTACCACAAAATATTTTTTCTTTGTTTTTCCTAATGACATGGATGTATTGATACATCCATTCATAATAGGTATCTGAAGTATGAAGTCCCTTCACTCTGATCAAAATAGTAACCAAGTCATTGACCTCTTCAATAAGATCACTTTTGTGAAAGGTTTTTGGCCACTTGGCAATTGTAGGTCTTGAAGTCTTTAACCAATTGTGATTCATATTCTTTCTGCACTTATTTGAATTCATGTCATAGTAAGCTTGTGCCGATTATATGGTGTAGCATCATAAAATTGTGACCCTTGCAATTTTCAACCACATTTGGGTCTTTGCATTGGCGAACAAATCCCTAAGCCTGATCGGAGACCTGAAAAATGATCATGCCATAAGCAACATGCATTTTCCATCATTATTCATTGTCTCTTAGCTGCTACATATCCTAGATTAGGGCAAGGTAGGGGTGTGGCACCCTTGTCCTAGCCCTATTTTGGGCCCCCCTTTGGTCCTATCTTGCATTGAGCTTGTCAATTGTTGAGTGGGAAAAGTTTCCCTATGTCGGCCTAAGGTGGGAAATTATCAAAACACCCCTAATTGGAAAGTATATAAGAAGCACTTCCTCTCCTATTTGCATAAGTTTGACATGTGGATCATAAGTTGATAAGAGAAGTTGATTATAAGAATTCAAGCATTCAAGCATTCAAGCATTCATTCAAACATTGAGCATTTCAAGTCTCCTTTCAAGGCTAGGTGTTGTATTCAAGTCAAGGATTCAACCATTGAAGAGGATATTTCTATCAACACTCAAGACATCCTATTTCACATATCCTTTCAAGCAAATTCATCAATGTTTCAATTACATCCCCTTCTTGAGGTGGATTTTACTTCGGACATTTCCTTTCATTTACTTGCACCATATTTTTCAACCACTTCATTAATTCCAAGTTGGGGTTTGACCTGAAGGAAAATCCCCAATCCCAACAAAATTTTCTTCTCTTTTTTGTGTGTAGGTTGCAGGTGCGCAACTGTAATTACAAGTTTAGGCTTCATTTCCAAAGATGGAAAAACCCTTTTTGACGCATGGATTTTTTGGAGGACCATGTGCAACTTCAACACGGTCCCTACAACTTTTGATCAAATTTGCAGGGAAGCTTCATCTCGACATTCTTCTACTAATTCCAGGTGCATAGCTTCATCCTGCATCTCTATCTCAAGATATAATTGCTTCTTTGTCATTTCTACACTTATTCTCAATTTGCTTAATTCAACTAGTCTATTATAAAAGAGGGCTAATTTACTTTCCTAATACATTCCAAATTTCCTACAATTCACTTAGTATTCAATCTCTTTCCATTGGGATTGGATCTAATGAATTCAACCCCTCTTTTAAATGTAATGTGTGTGAAAAATTGAAGGGAATCCTTTATGAAACTTTCATCCCTCTTTTGAGGGGAGTAAATCTTTCCACTTGATGTCCCCTCATCACTTTTAACCATATTACATTTGGTGAACCCGACGTCTTACATGCCTTACATTGAAAATTATTGCATATTTTTCATTTACAAGTTTAATTTTCTTGAAATTTACAAAAACTTAGTGGTTAACTCATTCAAAACCCTAGTTATTAAAATTGAAATTGAACTTATATTTTGCAAAAATTGCTATCTATTGTCTTAGATATGGAAATTGTATTTCTTGTCAACTTCAATTCTTTCATTGTCTTGTTCAATTTGCAAATCAAAATTACAAAATTAAGGGGTTAATTATCAAAACCCTAATTTTCAAACATCAACTTGAACTTGTGCAAAAATTGGATTTACATTTAATTTTTATATTTGTCATTGTTTTTAGACTTGTTTTCTTCCCTAAAATTCAAATTTTCAATTTCCCTCCCTTTCCCAAAATTCAAAATTTTAAAATTCAATGGTTAGGTCCTAAAACCCTAATTTTCAAATTTAATTGGATTTTATGTAAATTTCAATCAATTTCAACCAATTTTAGTTTCTCAATATTATTTAAGGTGGCCCTATCCATTAGGTTTGACCTTTTTTCAAAATTGCAATTCAATTTCTTATCTTTTTCAAAACCTTAATAGGGTCCTATTTCGACATTCAAACCTTAATTTCGCCTATCTAGAGATCGTAAAATCAATCAATTTTTTGGGGTTAGCTCTCAAATCATCATAGATTTTATCTCTAAAAATTTCCAAAAAAGTTGGGAGGACCGTGTGCAACTTCAACACGTCCTTAACTTTTTTCCCCAAGATTCAGAAGACTGTTATGACTGTATTTAATTGCTTAAATCTAGAAAATTGGCTAATTTTGTCAAATTTTGATTCGTCTAAAATTAAAAAAACTTCCCAATTTCAACATTACAACTTTCAAGGAAACATTTAAAATTAAGTGGTTAATTATAATCTGCCCTAATTTTAAGATCTTAATTTTGTCCATTTTAAATTTGAAATTAGGTGGTATCTCATTGGCCCTAATTTTAAATTTCAATCTCTTTTTATTAACTATAAATATTTTTTGGAGATTGTGTCATTTCTTCTTTCCATAAAGTTCAAATTATATCATCATCATTTTCTTGAATTCTACATTATTCAATTTTGCAAACTTTGTTCCCAAAATTCAAAATTTAAATTTAAATTTCAAATTTTCCCTCTAGTGCATGAGTTTTACAACTATTAGTCCTACCTATACTGTCCCCATTAGATGAAGCATTAGAATTAAGGCTTCCCAAGGTTTAATTCCCGAAGAGATGGAGCCTAATTTGGGTGACTTCTACAATGAGAATATTTCTAATTCTTCCCATCCTAATAACATCTCTACTTACCTAATTGATGATTCCCATGATGAAGAAGAAGCTTTGAATAGAGTTTCCATAGATCAACTTTCAAAATTGGACAATCAATTTAACAACTTTCAACAATGGATGTCCCAAGAATAGCCTAATATGAAGCTCTTCCATTAATTGAATGTCTAAAACACATGATTCAAAGTGATAAGAATGTGATGCAGAGCCCTTCTCATGCCTAGGGATAGGTCCCAAAATGTTTGGTTTAGACCCTTCAAAAGATAGTAAGGATCCTACAACAAGGACTCCACACCTTAAGGGTTTGAACTACTCTCAACTCCTCAAGACTAGCACCTACTCAACATGAGTAAATGGCTTCAATATCTCTATCAAAAACCATAAAACCTTCATTCAAGGGTATTATTGACCCAAAACTAATACAAGACCTTAAACTTGAATCAAGAGGCATATAAAAAGATAAACCACTCTTCTCAACTCCAAACCACTTTGAAAGGTTATATTCAATCCCTAAAGACTTTCATTCAATATTTGAGATCATAAAATTCAACATAACATGAGAGAACAAATTCTTTATTGCCATGGAATACCCTAGTTCAGGGTTTCATCCTTTAAAAACTATTTTCACCAAAATAATCACAAATTATTCAATTATTAACGAAATTAAGTCAGACAAAAAGAACTGGAAAGAGGATTCAGAGAAATTTCCAACACATATATCCTTTCTTCATTATGATCCCTCACGTGACCACACCAAATGCTACAACCGGACTGTTGTTGCCTTCACCAAATTGCTTTTCACCATGAACTATAGAAAACAATCATCAATACATTTTTAAATATTGATCATAAAGAAAATATCTTGGGTCAGACTTTATATTACTGAGTTAAAAAACTTCTCTCAAATTTATAGCCAAATCCAATGGTTAAATCAAAAGTTATGATTATTTTTCCAAAAACGAGTAACCCTTGGCAGGGTTTTGACAATTTTTGTAAAAACAAACATATCTTGCCAAATACTCCACAAAAATGCATAAGAAAGGATTCATCTGAAATATGTTTCATTAATTTATCATTAAAAAACATCTACATACAAAAATTACATGAAATGTGATCCTCCATGGATCTATGACAGCCACATATTCCTTAAAACCTTATGACAGTTTGAGGGTTTGATGGACAATCTTTGTCAAATCCCCTCCAAACTTCTCTACCCTCTTTATTTCAACCAAAAATGGTTTTATAAACCATTTCAAACTTCTTAATAACTACTCTAACCACCTCATGACCAATCAATTTCATTCTTACACTTTTGTTGCACTTTTTGGCAATGTTGCAACTTTACAATTTTTACATTTTTTTGCATTTTTGACATAAATGACTATAACCCTTACATGGACACTTTTAATACTTCAAGGTGGACAAAATATGATATCTTTGGACAAAATGGCTCATTTAGTCTCACATATTATGATTCAATAGACTCAAATAACTTTAATACATTATGAATGACTCAAATACAATAAAATTGCTCATATTATGACTTTTGACCTCCTAGTATGCTTGTGTGCTTAGGTGCCTCTGCACCATACACCCAACCTTGAAAATTTTCCAAGTCCCTTGGAAATGTGGCTACAATGACCTACATGAAAAATTTTGAGTTAAATTTTCACCTTTGTCTTCATCTTTACCTCTTTATGCCTCTTTATGTTACTGCTTCCTTCTCAAACAATCTCTTTGTGACTCCTACCAATGGAGTTTGTAGTGGCTGCCATCAAGGTGCTTTTACCAAATATAAGTCCACCTCTCAATGCTGCATCACCTCACCAACAACCTCTGTGCCTCACCTAGGAGTTGTCCTCTTTGCCTCTCTCCCTAGTCTTTTGGAAATCAATGGACCATCCCATGGCCTTGGACCATCCCTTTGGCCCTTGATAGAACTTCCTTGTCTGCCCACACACAACACCAACTTCCTCTTGCAGCTAGATGGACAAGCACCTGCAACCAAAACTCATCTATAACACAAAACACAAACATCTATCTTAACCCAAATCTTTTGTTGGGCTCTGATACCAATTTGATGCAGAGCACTTCTCACACCTAGGGATAGGTCCCAAAAGGTTTGGTTTAGACCCTTCAAAAGATAGTAAGGATCCTACAACAAGGACCCCGCACCTTAAGGGTTTGAACTACTCTCAACTCCTCAAGACTAGCACATACTCAACATGAGTAAATGGATTCAACATCTCCACCATGCCTCTCTATGACTCTTGTTCTTGGAGGCCCCAGATTTGGTCAATTCATGACACCTAGGAACTATTCCAAACATTTGTTCTAGGCTTTAGCACCAATGCCCTATACTTCCTTTGGAAACCTACCCCCTTGGCTAGTAGCCCTTAGAATCGGGTATTTTGCCCTTAACTCCAAAATATTGAACACAACCTAGAAAACTATTTACCATTCTAGATACCCTTAATGAAGTTACACTTATCCCCAAAAGGGATTGGCAAGATCTGAAATCTAAGGGTCTAAACCCTTTAGAAGCCTATAGGCCTAATTAGGGCTAATAGGCTTCAAATTACAAAGCAAATATAATTTCTAGACTCTCAACCACCAAACCAACTTCATGAACATGTGGGTGGTCACAAATAACCTCTAATTCCAGGGTTTTACACCTCAAATCCATCGCTATGAGATTTTAGGGTGATTGTCCTAATTTTGTCCAAGGTAGTCACATGGAGATGCCTACCTAGGTTTGCTTCTTGCACTTCACAACAAAGCATCCCTTGAAAAAACACATGGAAATATTAAAATACATTGGCCAATATTGCATTCCACTAAAGGAAAGAACTTCTAGATGGGTGAGGTGCAAGATATGGCCATTATTTGGTGAAACCCTAGCCAAACCTTGGTTTTCCGGGTTACAGTCAGTAAATCAAAGGGTTCTCACTGCTCACAGAGGAGCAAGACCTCAAACCACCACCAAAATAAAGTTAACTCAATCCTCTATCTAATCCATGAATAAATTTGTCAGAATCAATCCATATTATAATGTACAAACAACAACAAGATCAGGTTTTCAGGGAAAAACTTAGTTTTCTGTCTTATCATGCTTCCAAGTTTCAATCACCAACAACAATAACCTTGGGAATCATGTCCACAAGGTATATAGGCCTTCCCCAAATGGTTTCCAACCCAATTTTGAAGAGGTTGGAGCCATCGAGAGGCTTAATCAATCGAAATTCAAAATGTTGCACTTTTGCTTACAAAAGTTGCATTTTCCAAATGTTGCACTTTTGACAAAAGTTGTCAACCAAAACAAGTTTGGGACCCACACAACTTGGATCAACCAAACACAAACTACACACCCTAAAATACTTCAAAACATCAAAACAAACATCATTCTACCCCTATCTACCAAATTGTCCAAATGGGCTTATCAAGATGCCTAATTTGGGACATTGGTTTACAAGGTAGGGTCCTTATTCAAAACATGAAAATGCATAAACAAAAGACATTAAAAATGATCCTATGATCCTAATCCTCATCCTCTAATTCATGAATGTCTTGTTTAAGAGGTGCCCTTGTACCAAAATGGAATTGATATATTGCGTGGTATTGCTCACATTGTTGATTCTAATGTTATGCCTATGAAGAGTTGTGTTGATAACTTAGGTTATTCACAACCTTCTACACAAATAATTCATTTTATTCCTTTGAACAATTCTATGGATAGTATTCCTACTTTAACTTCAAACATCATGGCTACTTCAACTAAAATTGTCATACCTACAACCATTAGTCATGGGGGAAATCCCTCTTCTTCATTCAATCCTGTATCTTTCTCTATGCCTTAAATGAGTATTCCTATTGTCTCTCAACCAATAAATGTGACACAAGGGGCAATTCGTTCAATAATTTTACTCCTCCTTTTAGTGTCCCATTCCCTACTCAATCATCACCTATGCCTAATTACCATAGTGTTGTTGGCATTGTGTTGTCATTGATGTCAACCGGTATTGTGGTCATTACAGTCAACCGAGATAGGCATTGTGGTATCATTGATATCCACCGATATAAATGTC
The DNA here is from genome assembly GCF_030272615.1 of Cryptomeria japonica. NCBI lineage: Eukaryota > Viridiplantae > Streptophyta > Pinopsida > Cupressales > Cupressaceae > Cryptomeria > Cryptomeria japonica. The sequence goes on along the minus strand of NC_081409.1, from coordinate 630,047,012 downwards.
ATGGAAGTCAACTACCAGTGTGTGCAGTTGAGGTCAACCAGTATGCAAGCTAGAGTCACCGGTATACAAGTTGATGTTGGGAGTGAAGAAATTACACGGTGAACAAGTGGGTGAATAATTTGGTATACAAGTTAATGCCATCCAGTATACATGTTGGTGTTCATCTGTGCATAAGTATTGGACATGGAAATCGATGAGTGATGTGTTGACATTGAGTTGTTGCCAACTGGTAAGCATGTGACCAGTAAGACAGTAAAGGTGAAAAAGTGAAGTATGTGTAGACAATCGGTATGCTAGTGTGTTGTCAACTAGAAGGACTCCCACCGGTAAAGACATTGTCACCTGATAAGGAGATGACCGATGGAGTTAGTGTTGTAGCAAAATAGTAAGGAAGTTCAATCGGTTCTCACCAAGTGTTTAGCAGGTTGAGTGCCACAGTCTATCCACTTTTACCGGTAAGTGGTAATTCTTGCTTATCTCATAACATGCATGGAATTCACTATAACTCTCAGGGATAAGACAATTAGAAAAGATAAAGACAGGTGATTAAAAGGCCCACACCAGATAGTCAAAGTGAGATATCATGAGCCTCTAGTGTATAAGAGCAGAGGAGGCATGATGAGAAACTGACATAGATAAAGAAGGATAAGCAGTGATGAGTTTGTTACTTTGACAAACTAGTTGAGAGGAGAACCGATTAGAAGGAGGAAGAGGTAAGGTTTAGCATTTTCCGACATGGGTTCACTTCGGATTTCTGATATCAACAAAGATGCCTGTTGATGATTGATGTCTGAGTTTTTTATGTCACCAATGTGCTAGAGTATGAGCCTTGAAGACTGTTCACATGTTAATGTCAACCGGTAAACAGTGATACCATTATGCAACAAAGAGCCAAGAGGAAAGGTGAAGAGTTCGGCTCAGTTGGAGATGAACATGATGACTCACTCTGGTTGTCTATTATGGGATTGGTATGCTTGATAACCGGGTTGATGAGATACACTGACAAAATAGGAGACTACATGGTATGAAGGTATACCGGTAAGGTAAGCCTATGTTGATAGAGTTAGTGAATCGGTAGATGAGAACAGGTAATGCATGCATGTCGGTGACCTTGTTTAAACTGACACACTAGATAGCCGAGCTGGATGCCGACAAGGTTGCCACATGGAGTCAAGGTGGTGAACATGCAGTGGTAGGTGAGTTGTGCTAAGTCATAGAGGTAGTTGGTGATTGCTCTGGCATTTAATGCTGATTACAAAGATCACGAGCATAGTGCAGAGGTTTGCGGCTCGATGTAGACCAAATGACAATGATTGACAGTGTGATATTCAATGCAGGATTGAGTAGGTATAGATTGGATTTATTGAAGCAACCATGGGACCACACATCATGATTGACTAAATCACATGGCAAACAAACATGACGTAGTTTGTTGAGTTTAGCAAACATGTAGTGGAAGGAAGAGTAATGGTGCAACTTATTGATTTGTTGCCTCTTGTTATCTCTGTGACAAGATCCGACTAGATTTGGTATGCCTCGTGATCGGTGGAGGAAACCCTATGGCATGGAGTTTGAAATGAAGTTTTGGCGAGGAAATCTTAGTTATTGTAGGTCAAAGACATAAATGATTGATGATACAACATGTTGGATGTGGGAGAAGAAAAAAGAGCTAATCAGTCAATGTGTTTGATGAGCCTAAATAATGACTCTATTTTGATAGATTTTTGATATAATACTCCTGCCTAGGTCTTATGGTTAGATGACATTTGGATTATAATATTCTCCTAAGTTGATACCTTTTAAGTGTTTCTGAAACTGGTTTAACTTATACCTAAGGATGTCATATAATAATTTTAAATGATCTATCTATGCAAATATCTGAAATCAATTATAAATATGGTTTGTATTATATCATGTTAGCATTAGTATATACGCATGTATGTTGTGCACATTAATATCATGATGTAGGGTCAACAAAGGTGAAGTAAAGATAAATGGTGGTTCAAAAGATCATCAAGTATATAACCACAATGCAGACCCAGTCAGAAAAATGCAGTAATGATCGAAACCACTTTACCGGTTCTTCAGAAGATTGATTTATGAAACATTTATAACTGTTCTTAGTGGAGTTTAGATCTAGGAGGCTAGTCATGCTATATTTTCTTAGCTGTAGGATAGATGTTGTTTTGTTGTCCTGCGTTGACTTCTTCTCTTGTTAATAAATCTTGTTCACCTATTATGTAGGAATGTGGTCGATCAGTTAGACGTTTGTTATAAGTTTTCCTATAAATAAAGGGATCTCTCTTCTCTCAGGGATAGCAGAGAACGACCATAGTATTTTGTAATACAAAGTCTTCTGGTATTGTTTATGTGTTTTTCCAATAAGTATGAAATAAAGAGATCAATGTGATTTTGAATGATTAGATAATCATAATCTGAAGATTTGGAGATACTCACTCAAGGGGGCCCACTTGGTGAGTAATCCTTTGTATGTTTCAGTTAGTTTGATACATCTGTAGTAGTTGTTTCTATAGTCGTCTATTCCTGCAGCCATAGGAAGCAGTTCATGTGTCCGTTCCTACAGCCACAACAGTAGAGTAGTTCCTGCTACCCACCAAAACTTTATCATTTAATGGTAGTTGTTTAAAGTAATTTCCAATTGTAAGATTAAGTATTAGTTCATTTGAAATTTTGTGTGTTTACTTTAAAAAAAATTTCCTTTCCTACAGTAATATGGAATGGTTGCAATAGGAACTTGGTGCACATACAGTGCTATCCCATTTCAAGTTTACATCTCTAGTCGATAACTAAATGAGCCTTTGCCACAGAAAAAGTTAGCTATTTAAGGATATTCAATTTCTGAATTGTGTTTTATTACCTAGTTACCATTCCAGTTGTGAGGACCGACATTTTTGCCGCGGTTGTTGGGGAGGGTGCCAAGCTAAGGACTTGATTGGTCAATTCCTTTTCACATTCATACAGATGCATCTGATTTTGCAATAGGAGCAGTTTTGGGGAAAAAGCAAGGAGTTTTCGAAAATGCAATTTATTACATCAGTAAAAATTTGCAAGGACCAAAACTAAATTACACTGTTACTGAAAAGGATATGTTAGCTGTCATCTATGCCCTCAATAAGTTCAGACACTATATAACTCGATATCAAATATTTGTACATACTGATCATGCAGCCATCAAGTACCTCATGTACAAAAGCTCCATTACAGGTAGATTGGCAAGATGGTTGTTGTTAATGCAATAATTTGATATTACTATCATTGATAAACCAGGAAAAGCAAATGTAGTGGCAGATTTTTTGTCAAGGATTCACACAACAGACAATAAGGAGGTCATTAATGATTCCTTTTCAGATGAGTATTTGTTTTCCATCATTTTACATAGTCCATGGTATGCTGACATAGCCAACTACCTAGTAGCAAACAAGACACCCCCACATTTCTCACTCGAAGAGAAAAGACTGCTAGTAGAAAAGAGTTTCAACTTCTCATGGATAGCAAATTGCTTATTTTATATAGGGCCAGATCAAGTTACGAGGCGTTGTGTAAGGGAAGATGAGACATATGATATAATTCATGCTTGTCATGATGAACCTTGTGGAGGTCATTTTGCAGCCAAAAGAACAACTCTCAAGATATTAACTACAGGGTACTATTGGCCAACCTTGCACAAGGATGTAATTAAATACACCAGAAAATGTGACAGATGTCAAAGAATGGGCAGACCAACTTGGTCTAATGAAATGCCTCTACACCCTCAGGTGGTTGTTACACCATTTGACAAATGGGACCTAGACTTTGTTTGGCCAATTGATCCACCATCAAACGGTCGCTCCTACATTCTTGTTTGTACTGACTATGTTACTAAATGGGTAGAGGTCAAAGCCTTCAAGCATGCCAGAGATAATAAGGTAGCATAATTTTTATATGAAGAAATCTTCACTCGGTATGGAGTTCCTAGAGAAATAGTGACAGATCAAGGGGCACAGTTCACTTTGACTCCGATCACAGCCTTAGTTAATGAATACAATGTCAGGCATAGGAAATCCACTCCTTATCATCCATAGGCTAATGGCCAAGCAAAGATTACTAACAAGGAGCTTGAATCAATATTGACCAAAATAGTAGCACTCAACATAAAAGACTGGTCTATCAAACTATTTGAAGCTATATGGGCTTATAGAACCACCTGGGAAACTACAATAGGGTTTACACCATTTGAAATGGTATATGGGACAAAAGCAATGATGCTTGTTGATTTTGAACATAAAACTTTGAGAACAACTATTTCCTTAGATATGAATCTTTCTGCAACACAAGAAGAAAGGCTCCTGCAACTTAATGCTTTAGATGAGATAAGGAAGTCCACCTTGCAACATACTGAATCTGTTCAAAACCAGCGCATGAAGTGGCATGATCGCTATATCAAGGAAAAATCATTCCAGCCAGGAGATTGGGCTCTTCTCTATGATTCCAGGTATAAAGATAATTTGGAAAAATTACAGACATGGTGGTTAGGACCTTATGAAATAATTGAAACATTTTCTAACGGTGCTGTTAGATTATCTACAATAGATCTTGTTAAGTTTAAATTGCTAGTCAACGGTCATCGGTTGTGCCTATACCATAAACCTCTGAGCAAAGATGACTTCCTGTGGTAGTTTTCCACTGCCAAGCATGTTGGGATTCCTGCAGCCACTACTGATGGCTTTGCCATCACCAATCCATTTTAATATCTTTGTTGCATGATCATAATAAATACTTCCACATCTGGCGGGAGTAGTTTTCTGCATAATAAATATTACATTCCGTACTCACTCATTTCTTTCCTTTCACTCCATCCATTTTCACATCATTTTCCATGCATGGTGGCTCAAATATCTTCAAGCTACAGTCATACTCGCGTGATGTTAGGTACGATCATGTGTATTTATTTTTGTTGCATGTATATACTTAAACCATATTAACTCTAATTATGATATTTTGCATACTGTCCTTTCTCGATCCTCCTTCGCATGTGTGGACACCTGTTAAGCCTTAGGTTGGGGGGGAGTACACTGATAATTACTCTAGCATATAACTTTGATGTCCTCTTGGATTGCATTTTATTTTTCAAATTTCTATTTTGAGGTGATATCTTGCATTTTGCTTGTCTGTTTGCTTAGAGTTATTTTAAGACTGCAGCTAGGTTCCGACCAAGTAAAGGCACATTGAGTATGCTATAGTGTAGAACTTAGTGCAAAAACTGAGCAGATTTATGTCATTATAGAGTTGAAAGTGTTATCACTGCAATGGGTGGTCCACTTGTTCGACATGAGCCGACAATCCATGAAGTTCTTCTTCAGGACCAGGATTGTGAACCAATATTCAAGAACAGTGGATGGATGGATTATTTTTTAAAGCTGACTGAGTTTAATGAAGAAATTGTGAGGGAATTTACCCACACACTTTCAAATGGAGAATCTCAGGTAAAAGGTTTGAGAGTGGTCGTTACATAGGAACGGATAGCCGAGGTAACTAGGTTACCAACAAGTGGGGAAAAGTACTCAAAATATAAGGATGCACGTAGTGCAAGAGCTGAATTTACACATCCAGGAGACCCCCCATTAGTAGTAGATAGACAAGGAACTAGGCAAGAATCCCTTCTGCCTGAATGGAAAGCAGTAGCATTGTATGTTCTAAAGTATTTAACCTCTGAAGGAAGCTTATCATGTCTGTATTCCCATCACTTCAAGCTCCTAAGTCATCTACGCTATGGGAGAAGGATGAATGTACCAAGCCTATTGTACAACCTTCTTTCCATAAGTGCAACAAAGAACCAGAAAGGTTGGCCTCACTCTGTTTCTCGTCATTGCCTAATTAAGCTATTAGTTGAAAAATGTTTGAGAGATGCCTCTCCAATGCTTTGGAATGAATTTGTTGAAACTAGAATGTTTGGGGTAGAGAACATGGTTATAGAGGAGCCACTTCCATCTCAGGAACAAGAAAACCTTGAAAAAACCAGTTCCCCTCTTGAACCCTCATCGTCTTTGATATCATCAGAACAAAATATTCCTACAACAGAGGAACCCTTACCAGAAGAAGCTACAATAGAGGTTCCTTCTCAAGGTCTAAGAAAAACTAGGGCTGCCACATGAAAGGAAAAGGGCAAAGAAAAACAAGTTGACATAGAACATAAGGAGAAGAAAAGTAAAAATGAAAATCTACCCCCTCCTGCGGCCAAGAGAAAAATTGTAAAACCATTTCCTACAGTAACTATTGAATTAGTTGAAGAATTGGCTATAGGAAGTAATCCTGCAATCGAAAAAGGAAAATCTTGAAGAAGTAGTGGTAGGCTTCATAAAATTTTTAAAAGCCAAGACCAACCCACAAAGCCAAATATTACAATCCTGATTGACTCCCCAGAACAAGAACAACACAGTCCACTCCATAATGATATCCCTTCTTCTCCACCAAATGAACCTCAAAGAGAACATGAAGAAGATGAAAAAATGCAAAATATTGAGGAAGAACAGGAATTACAGCTTCAAAAAGAAGGGGAACTCTAGGATATTGAGCAGCCTCAGAAGGAAGTAGGTTTTGAAAGACTCAATAGCTTAGCATATATTGTAGAGCGGGTTATTGAAGCAAGGGGAAAAATAGAAAGGAAGAAACCTAGGGCACCTGTTCATAGGCCACCTACTTCCCTTACTAGTCATGCAATGAGACTTGCTCTTTATGAGGATTGGGAACTTGAAAAGGTTAAAATGCAAATGATAATTGATTGGTAGATGAAATTTATTGAGCAAAAGGATGAGGAAATATCCCAGCTTAAAGCTAAGGTGGAAACAGTAGCCACCATGGTACCACAACTGATGCAATGTGGAGCTCCTCCTCATGTTTACTCTCTATACTTAAGAGAACAACACATTAGTTTCCAAATGATAAGGATTGTAAGAGATTTAAGTCCCTCATTGCAAACACCAGAAGAATTTTACACTGCTTATTAGACATCTCCTACACCAATCAAAAATCTACTCTGTGAACTTTATGTACATAACTATGTTGATCATAATGATGTTGATTGGAACCCTCTTCTTTACATTGGAGATATCCAATTGAGGGCTCTTATGCCATGGATGCAGAATGAAATATCAAGGGGAGAGCAGTTTCAGGTGCATCACAAGGAAGAACTTGAGCTTTCATTGCCCTTAAGGGCTGAATCAAGGGAACCTAGGTGACTTTACTTTGATTGGCAGAAGATTGTATACAAGCCAGATTATGCAAAGAAAATCCTACCCTTAAGGGAAGAAGTGAATAAATAATATGAACAAATGGCTCCAATGGAAGGACAAGCGGTAATAGGACATGTAGTCTAGCACTAGAATAGCCTAACAGGTGAGTTGAAACAATCTCAGCCACACTCTACACAAAATTACCATGCAACATTAAACAAAGCACCCAAGTACATGCACTTGGGAAGAACAAAGGGAGGACATTGGCTGCCTCTCAGTTTTCAACCTCCAATCGTCCTATGGCTATTGATGGGATGTAGGGACAATGATCTACCATACATTGAAGCAATAGAATGTACCAGGTGGAAGAGATTGGAGAAAATGAAAGGACTCTACTGGAGCTTATCTCTAGGCGGTTCTGGACAGGTTACCCCAGGCAATTTCCGAATCAATGCCAGAATATGAAATTTTCCTATTGCTTGAGGATCAATAAGAAGTTAGGTTAGGGGGAGATGATGAGCCTAAATAATGGCTCTATTTTAATATATTTTTGATATAATACTCCTGCCTAGGTCTTATGGTTAGATGACATTTGGATTATAATATTCTCCTAAGTTGATACCTTTTGAGTGTTTTTGAAACTAGTTTAACTTATACCTAAGGATATCGTATAATGATTTTAAATGATCTATCTATGCAAACATTTGAAATCAATTATAAATATGGTTTTCAATATATAATTTTAGCATTAGTATATACACATGTTTGTGTGCACATAAATATCATGATGTAGGGTCAACAAAGGTGAAGTAAAGACAAATGGTGGTTCAAAAGATCATCAAGTATATAATCGCAATGCAAACCCAGTCAGAGAAATGCAGTAATGATTGAAACCACTTGACTGGTTCTTCAACAGATTGATTTATGAAACATTTATAACTGTTCTTAGTGGAGCTTAGATCTAGGAGGCTAGTCATGCTATATTTTCTCAGCTGCAAGATAGATGTTGTTCTGTTGTCTTGCGCTGACTTCTTCTCTTGTTAATAAATCATGTTCACCTATTTCGTAGGAATGTGGTCTATCAGTTAGAAGTTTGTTATAATTTTTCCTATGAATAAGGGATCTTTCTCCTCTCGGGGATAGCAAAGAACAGCCATAGTATTTTGTAATACACAGTCTTCTGGTATTGTTTATGTATTTTTCCAGTAAAGATGAAATAAAGAGATCAATGTGATTTTGAATGATTAGATCATCGTAATCTGAAGTTCTGGAGATACTCACTCAAGGGGGCCCACTTGGTGAGTAATCCTTTGTATGTTTTAGTTAGTTTCATACTTCTGTAGTAGTTGTTTCTATAGTTGTCTGTTCCTACAGCCATAGGAAGCAGTTCTTGTGTTTGTTTCTACAGCCACAACAACAGAGTAGTTCCTTCTTCCCGCCAGAACTTTATCATTTAACAGTAGTTGTTTAAAGTAATTTTGAGTTGTAAGATTAAGTATTAGTTCATTTGAAATTATGTGTGTTTACTTTAAAAAGAATATCCTTTCCTGCACTAATATGGAATGGTTGCAATAGGAACTTGGTGCACATACAGTGTTGGCTCATTTCAAGTTTGCGTCCCTGGTCGATAACTAAATGAACCTTTTCCATAGGAAAACTTAGCTACTTAAGGATATTCAATCTCTGAATTATGTTTTATTACCTAGTTACCATTCCAGTTGTGAGGACCAATAGTGTTGAAGAGAAAAGAGTGAGGTGATAGAGTGCTTGAAGATTTTAACCGGCAAGAAGGGGTTCAACCGATTGCAGGGTTTAACAGAGGTTTAATCGGTAAGATTAAGGTGATCAATAAGCTGCAAGAGTTTATCAGGCAAGTGAACTGGTGGAGTTGGGACTAGAAGGAAGGTAACAAAGAGTGGAGTGTGAAGGATGTGTATGGCAGAGGAGATTTGACAAGGAGAGCAGGGTAAAACTAGTAAGCAGAATAATCGGTAGTCACGTGCAGAGTTTGATAGTTCCACAAACCGGTAAAGCATGAACTCATAAGGTAGGAATAGCAGTGCGTAGAGGTGAGTAGAGGAAAAGTGCAGAAAAGGTAGAGACAAAATAGAGGAAGAGTCAGAGAAGCTAAGGAGAGAACTGGTAGAGAACATAGTAGAGTTGAACCGGTGAAGAGCTATTTATGCAGTTACATAATTCATTTGTAACGAGGTTAGAACTTTTGCATTGTTTGTAATAATTGTGACCATTGATTTGTTGCTCAATGTAGGGGTTGGTGTACCTTGGGTTGGTGCCCTATATCAAGGGTTGGTGCTCCTTGGGTTGGTGCCTTAAACTTTGTATTCAGTGTTTATTGTGAGGCTGGATTGGAGTAGTAAACTCTAGCATCATTTCTCACCGAGGTTTTTCCCATCTTGGGTTTTCCTCATATAATCAGTGTTATGTGATGTGTTGTTGTGTGTGCTTGCATTGTGATCTCTTTCTTATCTCACCGGTATACTAGTTTAGTATTTGGATTTCTAATCGGTACTCTCCTTTAGGATAAAGAATCCAAATTTTGGAAACCACCGATTCACCCCCCCTCTCAGTGGCATCTTGAGTCCAACAATTGGTATCAGAGCCCAAGTTCCCGATTAGATAAGCTTTCTCCAGCTTGGGTAGATTTTGGTTTGTGAACAAGATGGTTATATTTGAGTCAATCCCAGCTATGGTGTTTGATGGATCTAATTATTCCATTTGGAGTTCTAGAATGGAAGTCTACCTATCCTAATTAGGTTATGATGTATGGATGTCAATTGTAAATGGTCTTTCCAGTCCTCTCATCAGTCCTAAAGTGGAAAGAAGATCTAAGTGTAATAATGAAGCAATGAAGGCCATACTCAATGAACTTACCGACAATGTTTCTTCACTGGTAGATAAGTGTAGATCTACCAAGAGCTTGTGGGATAGATTGAAGAAGCTTTATGGAAATAAGCCTACCACTTCTGAATCAGACTATGGAAGCAAGAAAAACAACAAAGTATACACATGTGTAGGTGTTGAAGGTAGATTTGTTAGTAGTTGCATAAAGGGTGAAGAAGAAACTCATCTCTTCATGGAATAAGAAACTCAAAGTGAGGAACACACATCAGAAGGTGATAATGCAGATGATTCCCACCGACAAGATTTGTTTGGCAGTGATGAAGAAGATGAAGCAGAAGTTGACCTCGAGGGTGAGCTGGTAAGTGCACTAGAAGAGCTACAAAATGTTAGAAATGAATTTATGAACTATAAAAAATCAATTCATGATGAATGCAGTCAGTTGAGACCATGTCATGAGAAATCAAACAAGAACATCAGCATGTTGACAACTCATTGAAGAGGCCAAAGGAATGGCTGATGATTTGAAATTAGTCTTGGATGCCAAGGAGAGAAGATGTGAGGATCTACAGGTAGAAGTGGAGATAAAGGACAAATAATGTCAGGACCTAAAAGGTGAAATGGAGAACAACAGGAAAGACCTTGAGAAGTGTCAGGATGAGCTCAAGGTGAGGATCTAGTATGATGGCAACATTGAAGCCTTGGAGAAAATGTTGAGTAAACAAAAACACTCCAAGGATACCAGTAGGATTTGATACTAGTCAATGCTCCACAAGCAAAGAATTATCCAACAAAGATATTCAATTTATCTCCTCAAGTGGAAATGACAAGGGTCAGACCTTCAACGTCAGAAATGCACCAAGGAAGAAGATTGATCTGACCACCACCGGTGAAGATGTGAAGGTGAAAGTTGTTAAAGAAAGAAGAAATAATGTTGATAAAAAAGGGAAAGGAAAGCTAGAAGAAGATGAGTTCACTAGAAAAAAGAACATGAGAAGATAGTCTAGAAGACTCCCAACTAATAGAAGACCAAGAAAAGTTGTTGTCCATAAGAAAAATCAAGTGTGGAAAAGGAAAGAATCATATGGAAGAACTGCAGAGAGAGGGCAACCAAAGATCCACCCCCAGAGAAGAAGAAATGGAGAAGTCAAACCGGTAAGATCACCTCATGTTTGTAAGTAATAAGCCCTTTTTCTCTGGTTACTGCTTCTCTTGTAAAGATTATGGTCATAGGGCAGATGAATGTAAAAAGAGGTCTAGGAATAGAAAAAGTACTTCTCCCCAGAATAGCAATTTAGTTTCAAAATGTAGAAACTTGCATATACCCTCTCTCGGTTATGCTAATAAGAATCTATTAACTATTCCAAGAAATGAAAATGTTATATGTTATCATTGTAATGGTTTTGGCCATAAGAGTCATGAATGCAGAAAGAAGAAGTTACAAACTCATGGAAACCCTTTCATTTACTCTTCCAACAAAATTGCAAGATATAGCAACTATGGGCAACAAGGAAGAGATGATAGGATGTATAAGGGACAAAGTACTGCATGGAACAAAATCAGAAGTGTTCCTAGAATGGAAAGACAATATTTTGATCCATCTACCAATCACAATATAGGGGACAAAGTACTGCATGGAACAAAATTAGAAGTGTTCCTAGAATGTAAGTTCATGTCATGGGATTGTGATGGACATCATGAATATGGTAGACCATCTGCAGATCACATATGCTCACCTTTACTGGTACAAGGTGTAGATTGGTACACCAGTGTGAGACCTGACAAACAAATAAAGACCAAAGATCAATGGTTCAAGGGGAGTTCATAGCCATGTCATCTGATTGGTATTAGACATGTTGAACATAGTGGCAGATCAGGTAGTTGTTTAACAATACCCGTATGTAAGTGACTTTTGGAAAGTGCTAATTCAATTTGTTTATCTAACAAAGTCACAATCAGTCTGCCTGGTAGAATGATGGAAAAGGACAAAAATGTGCTCATGAGGTATTGGTAGTGCCTTCCAGCTAGGTTTGTTCAATTTGCACTAATAAGAATCACAAATTTAGCCACTAGGTGAAAGGAACAAGTGTCTGGATTAGCAGTAGAACAAACTTGAAAAGACGAGAAAAGTGCTCACTTAACTGGTTGTGAGCAAAAAGAGGGAGAGTTACCTGCACAGGGGGAGAATATATCAGATTGGTATCTGATTGCTATCCAGCAAATTGGTGTTAGAGAAACCCCCAAAGAGAAAGAATATACCATTGGTATCAAATCAGTATCAACTTGGTATCATACTGGTAGATAGAATTGATGTCAGTTGGTGTCTGAGCCCTCCATCTCAAGTGCTGCTAATTGAGAGGATGTAGAGCATAGTTCTCAAAGAGGGAGAATCAACCAGTAAAAAGGGAGAGAGATAATGCCTATAGTATATCGAATGTTAGTTTCCTTTGTCATTATGTCAAAGGGGGAGAGAGGATGATTAGTATACTAGACACTGCATGTGTTGACATCAATGCCAAAGAGGGAGATTGTTGGCATTGTGTTGTCATTGATGTCAACCGACATTGTGGTCATTACAGTCACTCGGTATAAGCATTGTGGTGTCATTGATGTCCACCGGTATAATTGTCATGGATGTCAACCGACAATGTGTGTAGTTGAGGTCAACTTGTATGCAAGCTAGAGTCACCGGTATACAAGTTGATGTTGGGAGTGAAGAAACCAGTACCTGGTGAACAAGTGGGTGAACAAGTTGGTATACAAGTTAGTGTCATCCAATATACATGTTGGTGTTCATCAATGAGTAAGTATTGGACATGGAAATTGGTGAGTGATGTGTTGATATTGAGTTGTTGCCAACCGGTAAGCATGTGACCGATAAGACAAGAAAGGTGAAGAATTGATGTGCAGGAAATCAGTATGCTAGTGTGTTGTCAACTAGCATGACTCCCACCGGTAAAGACACTATCACCTGATGCGGAGATGACCGACAGAGTTAGTGTTGTAGCAAAATAGTAAGGAAGTTCAACCAGTTCTCACCAAGTGTTTAGCAAGCTTAGTGCCACAGTCTATCCACTTTTACCTATAAGTGGTAATGCTTGCTTATCTCATAACATGCATGGAATGCACTATAACCCTTAGGGATAAGACAATCAGAAAAGATAAAGGCAGGTGATTAAAGGCACACACCAGATAATCAAAGTGAGATATCATGAGCCTCCTGTGTATGAGATCAAAGGATCCATGATGATAAACCAACACAGATAAAGAAGGATATGAAATGATGAGTCTGTTACTTTGACAAACCGGTTAGATGGAGGAAGAGGTAAGGTTTAGCATTTGCTGACATGCGTTCACTCCAGGTTGTTGATATCAACAAAGATGCCTATTGATGACTGATGTCTAAGTTTTTCATGTCATCGGTGTGCTACAGTATGAGCCTTGAATACAGTTCACATGTTAATGTCAACCGATAAACAGTAATACCGGCATGCAACAAAGAGACAAGAGGAAAAGTGAAGAGTTTAGCTCAGTTGGAGATGAACATGATGACTTACTCTGATTGTCTATTGTTGGATTGGCATGCTTGATAATCGGGCTACTGAGATACACCGACAGAACAAGAGACTCCATGGTATGAATATATATTGGTAAGGTAAGCATATGTTGGTAGGGTTAGTGAACTGGCAGATGAGCATCGATAATGCATGCTTCTCGGTGACCTTGTCTGAACTGGCATACTAGACAGCTGAGATAGATGCCGACAAGGTTGCCATGCGGAGTTGAGGTGGTGAATATGTAGTCGCAGGTGAGTCATGCTCAGTCGGTGAGGTAGTTGGTGATATGTCTGGCATTTAATGTTGATTGCAAAGATCACGATCATAGTGCAGATTTTTGTGGCACGATGCAGATCGAATGATAAAGATTGGGAGTGTGATGATTGATGCAGGATTGAGTAGGTACGGATTGGATTTAGTGAAGAAACCATGGGACCATGCAGCGTGATTGACCAAATCACACAAAAAACAAATAGGACGTAGTTTTCTAAGTTTAGCAAACGTGTAGTCGAAGGAAGACTAATGGTGCAGCTGATTGATTTGTTGTCGCCTATCATCTCAATGAAAAGATCTTATTGGATTTGTTATGCCTCATGATCGGTGGAGAAACCCTATGGCATGGAGTCTAAACTAAAGTTTTGGCGGGGAAAGATAAGTTATAAATATGTAGGTCAAAGACATAAATGATTGATGATATGACATGCCAGATGTGGGAGAAGAAAAAGAGATAATCAATTAGTGTGTTGAAGAGAAAAGAGTGAGGTGACTGAGTGCTTGAAGAGTTTAACCGACAAGAAGGGCTTCAACCGGTTGCAAGGTTTAACAGAGGTTTAACTGGTAAGATTAAGGTGATCGTTAAGATGCAAGAGTTTATCAGGCAAGTGAACTGGTGGAGTTGGGACCACCAGGAAGGCAATAAAGAGTGGAGTGTGAAGAATGTGTGTGGTAGTTGAGATCTGACAAGGAGAGCAAGGTAAAATTAGTAAGAAAAATAACTTGTAATCAGGTGCAGAGTTTGATAGTTCAACAAACCGGTAAAGCATGAACCCATAAGGCAACAACAAAAGTGTGCAGAGGTGAGAAAAGGAAAAGTGCAGACAAGGTAGAGACTGAATAGAGGAAGAGTCAGAGAAGGTGAGGAGAGAACCGGTAGAGAACAAAGTAGAGTTGAATGGGTGAAGAGATATTTGTGAGGTTACATTATTCATTTGTAACCGGGTTATAACTTTTGTATTGTTTGTAATTATTGTGATCACTGAGTTGTTGCTCAGTGTAAGGGTTGGTGCTCCTTGGGTTGGTGCCCTAAATGAGGGGTTGGTGCTCCTTGGGTTGGTGCCCTAAACTTTGTATTCAGTGTTTATTGTGAGGTTGGATTGGAGTAGTAGACTCCAGTAGCATTTCTCATTGAGGTTTTTTCCATCTTAGGTTTTCCTCATATAATTGGTATTATGTGATGTGTTGTTTTGTGTACTTGCATTGTGATCTCTTTCTTATCTCACTAGTATACTAGTTTAGTGTTTGGATTGCTAACCGATACTCTCCTTTAGGATTAAAGAAGCTAAATTTTAGAAACCACTGATTCAACCCCCCCCCCCCCCCTCTTAGTGGCATCTTGAGTCCAACGAGTGTCCCACCACCTTATTCTCAATCAATGCCTTCTTTCAATAAAAGCACACCACCTTCTCAATCAAACATGTCTAACATAAATTCTTCAATCGAAGCAACCATTAAAAACCTTGCTCAAACTATGTCTTCATTGCAACAAGAAATTTCTTCTATGAGTCAATCCAAGTTTAGTGTGCCCATATTTGATATTGTGAGCCCACTTTCTCTTGATATTGTTATAGTTTTCCCTCCTAAACATGTTGAGGTTCCTAAATTGGAACTTTATAATGGAAAAGGTGATCCTTTAACTGTGAGTCAAATGGAGAAATCTACTCCTATGGCTCTAAGTGGTAAGGGTGAGAGTGCTCAACAACCATTTGTAAAGTGCAAACCAAACAAAGGCTTCATCAAATTTAATTACACCATTATCAACAACAATGTGAATGCTACGATAGGTGTGCCTCCTATTTCTAAATTTTTCAAAAGAGAAAGAATTTACTCCTTTGAATGAATCTTTGTATAGCATCATGTCTCATTTGTTACAAAGAAATGTTATTAAACTTCCTCCAATAAAACCAGTTGACCCCTCCAAGGAAACTTCACCTCACTTTAATAATAATTATTTTTGTCAATTTCATTATCAACTTGGTCATGATACTAAAAAATGTTTTGCATTAAAATGTAAGATTCAAGACTTGATTGATAATAATACTATATTAGTCGCAGGTGTGAATTATAAGGGAAACAAATCAGTAGCTACTCCTAATTAAAATCTTAATATTTTCACCGATCCTTTACCCTCTCATACCACTAATGTGATTCAGACTGAACACACTTTTTTCTCTCCCTCTGATGTCATTTTCACAACTCCAAATATGGTTAATATGGTAGAGAAACAAGAAACACCTAAGGACCCATGTATCACATTTGATCCTAGTGAGACCATTAGGGAACCCGATGGCCCTTTATACATAGTTGTGAAGATCTGAGAAAAACCTTGTTGTGGTGTGCTTATTGATCCATCTTGCATGGTTAATGTCATCAGTGAAGAATATCTTTATACTTTACATTTGCATCATCTAATCTATGATGATACTAATGTGGTAGTTAAGTTATTTGATGGATTTTTTTGTCCTACTATTGGTTCTAGCACACATCCTATTGAGGTTCATACTAAATCTATAGATGTCAACTTTGTTATAATTCCTTCATCTAAAAAATTCTGTGTGAAGTTAGGCTACCCTTGGCTATCTTCCATGAAGGCTATTTCTTCTCCAATCCATAAGTGTTTGAAATTTCCCCACAATGAAGAAATCATAACTTTCAACCATAGCTTATTTCGACTAACCAAAAGAAGCCCAGGTGTTCCTATTGATTACTTTTGGCCCAACAATTTGGATCTCTTCCACCAAGAAGTGATGCTCTCTTTCAATCTTATCAAAAATGGAAGAAAGATGTGATCTTATCCTTAAGCCAACCTAGGACTCCAACACTTGATATTCTCATCATTCTTGAAGATGAAGTTCTTCCCCTAATGGATAGAACTAATCTTCCTCCTAAGGAAGATTCCCAACCCATTCCAATGGATGAAACTATGCCTTTTCCTAAGAAGAACAATAATATTCCTCCTAAGGTTATACCTATACCTCCTCCTCATGATGGACCTAGTCTCCTTCCTACACCAAACATTCCTCTATATGGTGTAGTTCCACCTCCTTCCTCTTATAGAGAGAACAGACCTGCCTCTCCTCTTGTCCAACCTAAAAGACCTCAACCTAACCATCCATCTACCAAATATGAGAGCATTCCTCCTTCAACAAATATTCTTCCTTCTTCCCAGCCTTCCGCTAAGACTTGACAAAATCGTTGTGCGAGTTAACATCAACAAAAATGTTGTGTTAGATCTCATGAAGTTGTTTCTCAAACTATTCAATCTTCCAAAACACCAACAGTTGACATGATTCCATTTTATCCTAAGCAAGATGTTGAACCTAAATCTCCAAATCATAAGTTGCAAAACGCATGTGATGGTCTTACTTATATTCATGTTAGAGCTCCTCTTGATGGAGAAATGGGTGAAAATGTTATTCATGATGGAAATACAACTCCTAATGCTTCTGATAGTGAATATGAGTATGTTTATGTTGACAAACATTTATTTGCAGAATTTTCAAAAGCCTTAATCCTAGCTCCTAGAAATGAACAAATTAAAGTGACTTAGCACATGAGCACAGTCCTTGTTTGGATCTTGTGATAGCTCGATCTATTGTGCTCATTGTCCCTCCTCTGGCATGTTTCTCGCCTTCCTAAAATAGTGATCAACAAGATCGGGAGGTGGATGTCATGCTAGAATAGCTACATTAGCACTATGGATCCTCTACCTCTCTCCTTTCTTGCTCTTTTGTGACCATTCTTCTATGTGTTTCCCTAATCTTCTATTTTTTTCCCCTAGTGATGTCTACTTGAGGATGATGCAAAGCATTGAGATCTCTTTTGGTCTCTTTCATGTTGACTCAAAAGACACATGTTTTCCCTATCTTCCAAGGTGGTTTCCTTTCTTTGGGGAATGAGGACTATTCTATGCATATATATACATGATATACAAGAGTTATCATACAACATACTGATCCTGAGGAAAGTGAAGCCACCTCATGCTTTGTGTTTTGTTTTCATTATCCTTGGGTTTATTCCTTGATTAGGGGCTAAATCCTTGTGATAACATGCTCCCTCTCTTTCTCTCTCTTAGGTGTATCCTACCTTAAATCAATCACTCTTGATAAGGCGTGCGCAATTGCTTTAACATGGGGCACACACTCCACTCATATTTTCCTTCTTGATACCTTGAGTTACTTAGTCAACTTGGCTTTGCTTTGTAATTTTTGGTATCCTTTCTTGTCATGACTCATAGGGAGGGAAACTTTACTACTTGCAGTCATGGTTCTCCCTCTTGATCTTCCCTTTTACTTTTTCAATTGCAATTACAAGATCCTTAGACCACAGGGGGCTTGATCTATCTTTCCTCTTTGACGTGATGAAAGTCTTTCAATCTTGTCTCCTTGTACTTTATTGATAGTATTGGCATACGCTTATACTCCCGCTAAAGTGGGGGCTAAATGTAGCGTCATAAAATTGTGACCCTTGTAATTTTTTATCGCATTTGGGTATTTGCATTGGCGAACGAATCCCTAAGCCTAATCGGACACCCGAAACATGCTCATGCAATCAACAACTTGTATTTTCCATCATTTGCATTATCTCTTACCTACTACCTATCCTAAATTAGGGCAAGATAAGGGTGTGGCACCCATGTCCCCCCTAGGATAGGGATGTGGTGCCCCTGTCCTCCTAGGACAGGGGTGTGGTGCCCTTATCCTAACCCTATTTTGGGGCCCCTTTGGTCCTATCTTGCATTGAGCTTGTTAATTGTTGAGTGGGAAAAGTTTCTCTATATTGGCCTAAGGTGGGAAATTATCTAAACACCCCTAATTGGCAAGTATATAAGGAGCACTTCCTCTCCTATTTGCATAAGTTTGACATGTGGATAATAAGAGAGACATCCTATTTCACATATCCTTTCAAGAAAATTCATCAACGTTTTAATTACATCCCCTTCTTGAGGTGGATTTTACTTCAGACATTTCCTTTCATTTACTTGCAACATATTTTTCAACCACTTGGTTAATTCCAAAGTGGGGTTTGACCTAAAGGTAAATCCCCAATCCCAACAACATTTTCCTCTCCTTTTTGTGTGTAGGTTGCAGGTGCACAACTGTAATTACAGGTTTAGGCTTCATTTCCAAAGATGGAAAAACCCTTTTTGACGCACGGATTTTTCGGAGGACCGTGTGCAACTTCAACACGGTCCCTACAAATTTTGAACAAATTTGCAGGGAAGCTTCATCTCGACATTCTTCTGCTAATTCCAGGTGCAGAGCTTCATCTTGCATCTCTATCCCAAGATATAATTGCTTCTTTGTCATTTCTACACTTAGTCTCAATTTTCTTAATTCAACTATTCTATTGTAAAAGAGGGTTAATTTACTTTCCTAATACATTCCAAATTTCCTACAATTCACTTAGTATTCAATCTCTTTCCATTGGGATTGGATCTAGTGAATTCAACCCCTCTTTTAAATGTAATGTGTGTGGAAAATTGAAGGGAATCCTTTGTGAAACTTTCATCCCTCTTTTGAGGGGAGTAAAGATTTCCACTTGATCTCCCCTCATTACTTTTAACCATATTGCACATGGTAATATCAAAATACTTTTCAATGTTTGGACACTTGAAGATAGTGTCGAAGAAAACCTCATCAAGCCTGATAAGATTTTTGCCACTAGTATCTTTAATACTTCTCCTAACATGATCAAAGTGATTTTTAGCTGCCTAGAACAAATTCAAGATCATGAGCTGACGTTAGAAATGCTTAGACCGGATGAATATTGTTGTTGATAATAGGCTCCATCTTATAGTATGTGGGTGGCTACTTGATCTTTTTGAGAAATTTTGCTGGGTCCACATGACCTATTTATGTATCCCTTATATTATCAATATTTTAAGAGATTGATGAAGGCGGAAAGACCAGATGCGGATCTTGATTTTTGAACTTCATCATCTTCTTTCCTGGAGATGGTTTTGTCCTTTGTTCAAGAATGGCACTTTAGCATAGAGAAATCATCAATAATTAAGAAGAACAATCATCGACCATCTTGATCATTTGAACTAAACAGGATCATGTATGTCTTGGATTTGGTGCCATTAGGGTTACAAAAACCCTCATTGTATCAAAAAGACCAAGGGTAAATCAGGTCTACGAACCCTATTTACATGTGTGTGCATTTGGTGTAATTCGGGTTTGTAGACCCGATATACACTTAAGGCTAAGTGTCGATCAAAGGTGTAGTTTGGGTTCGTAGACTCGAACTACATGTATCAAAAATGAGAAGAATAAAAAGTAGGTGTAGTTCAGACCTACAAACCCAAACTACACCTGGGTAAAACATACATCAGTGTAGATTGGATTCATTAGTCCCAACTATACTTGAATAGTGCAATTGATAAAATAGGTGTAGTTCAGATCTATAGGCCTGAACTACACCAAAGGGAGAGAACATAGTGTAGGTTGGACCTATCAACTCGACCAACACCAAGAATGGAGGAGCAAAGTGGTGAGGTTTGGTTTTATGAACCCGAACACCACCACCAAACATGCATTACAATGATAAAGGAACATAGTGCTATTCAAGTTTACAAACCCAAACAACACCCACCACAAATGACATTGCAACATTGAAAAAAAAATGGTATTCAAGTTGATGAGCCTGAATACCACCATTGAATATAGGGAAAATGAAAGAAGGGATGATATGACTGGGGTAAGCAATCTTGGATCACACCAATCAATCAAAATAATGTGGCTCAGGTTCATCAATCCCAACCACACAAAAAGATAGGGAGATTCAAAACAAAAGGAAAGGCGACCCAAATCAAGGCATGGAGGCAGAACAATAAACATGAAAATGATAGGAAAAACCGTGGAAAAAAGAAACTCACTAGCAAAAGCGCTAGGAAACCCTACAATTATGGAAGAAAGGAATCCCCATGAACTCACCTCCAAGAAAAATGATAGATCAATAGGAAATATTGTGGGAGTAAAAGATTACGAATGAAATAACAGACTCCTAAATCAAATCAATAAAGGAAATAATAAATTCAACATGAAGTGCAATTAATAGGTGCAAATCGGGTTTTTGAACTCAATTTGCACTTATGGCTAGGTCAAGGTGCCTTTCAGGTTCATTAACCCAATTTGTACCTAAGTGCAAAGGGAAGAGCAAAAGAAAAGGTGTAAATCAAACTTATGAACCTGGTTTGCACCTAAAGGCAAAAATGGTGTAAATTGGGTTTATACGCCCAATTGACACCTAAAACTTAAAAGGGAAGGAACTCTAAGAATACCAAAACAACAACCACAAATGAGGTGATAGAATCATCTTGAAAAGTGTGCATGGATATTTCAAACTAAAAATGGGCCAAAAATTAGTAGGGTTGCCCCAAAAAAAATTTTAAGTCCAAATTGGAGATAACATGTATCTCGAGGCATCTTTTTGTGGTATGACACGTTTGATGGTTTCTCTTGTACAATTCAATAGTCATGCACTTACACCATTATCGGTGTTTGTGAAATTGTGTACATTGAGATAACCTATTGTTTGAGAGTCTAGTTTATGCATTAAATATTTACATCTTGACTTTTATAGTCTATGGTGTCGATTGTTTATTTCAATATTAAAACTAAGATTTCTCTCCACATTCTACACAAAAAATCCTAACAACCCACTCATTCTCCATTCACAACACTCATCATTTCATCCATTTATCCTGGAGACTCTACTTTATTTACTCTCATCCCCCCCTTCTTCTTCCTCTACCCTATGTATTTTATTGTGTTACGGTTGCCACATCACAAACAACATTTACCTCCATTTGCATATATTCATGAGGTTGCATTCATGTAGATTACATTCATTTAAGGATCATATTCACTAAACTACATTGCAATTTTGGCATATTTATTTTTCGGATTCATGTGCATTCATCCCATTTTCATTACCTTTTTGGATTCATGTCATGTCATTACATTATCATCATATTCATCTCATTATCATTATAGGAGTCATTTTATTTTAAGGTTCATTTTCATATCATTTCACATCATAATCATTTTAAGGTTCAATTACATATCACAATAAAATTTTTAGGGTTCATTTCATTTCATTTTAGAATTGATTTTATCTCCTCTTAGAAATCATTTCATTGCATAATCATTGTCTGATTCATTGCATATTATCATTTCAGTTAATTTTGTTAGGACCCGGAGGCAACAGAGACGGGGGGGTGAATCAATTGTCTATTAATTTCAACCCAAATATAACTTAATAAAACTTGATACTTAATACCGGTAAACCAAAATTAATATCGGTTAAAAGATTAACAGATAATATCAATACTGGTGAAACTTAATGCATGAAATAGAAAGAGAAACAACATCCACAACACATAACACAGAGATTTGTACATGGAAACCCTGTAAGGGGAAAAACCACAGTGGGAAACCTTACCTACAATCAGATGATACTACTACAGATAGTATGTGTATACAAATGGGGTTCTGCACATGTAGAAATACCAACCACCTAGAGTTCACTGCTCAATCACAAAATAGGAGTCACACTAACTACAATTGGATGATTAATTCCAATGATAAGGTACTGCTCAAAGTAGCATCTTCAATGCTGGATTCAGTACCGGTTAAGCTCTGATAATCACCTTCAAACCTTCCTTGAACCTTCTCTATGGTCTGCTAATATGATCTTCAATATTTGCACATACCATGTTACAATACCATAACCATATACCCTCTCTCTATTCTATTTCTTCCTTACTTCATCTCACAAATGAGATCTTACATATATACCAAAACCTAAGACCAAATGTGTAGGTCAGCTAATTAATAATATTACAATTAAATCAATTACAGATAAGTCAAGATAAGATGCATCATGTTGACTTGATACAATTACAACAATATACAATTAATTAAATCATCTCCATAACATGTCATGCTGATCTGGAATAGATAATACATGTCGGTTTATAACCTAGACCAATTTGCCGTTAACAACAAATATGTCAACCTGATTAGACCAATAACCAAAATACCAAAACCAAGTGTCCAAACCATGTCTTCGACATAACCAAGTGATCTCTAGATGATAACAAGTCATCCTTAGTGCCAGTGAATAATATAACCTGCCAATGAATGATATATTGGTGACTGTGCATAAGTCATTGAACTTACCAGTGAACATAACCAAAGATCTCTAGAAGGATAAGTGTTGATAAGTGTTGACATCAATGAAAAAACCAATGCAACACATCTATAATACCAACAATCCCCCCCTTTGGCATTGATGGCAACACAAGATGGAAAAACATCTAAGTGCCAAAATAAAATGCTAAAAACCAAAAACCAACAATCTCCAGAATAGATCAATACCAGAAATCAAAATACAAATGCAGAGAGTATATATCATTCCCCCAATAAGTAATCTCTCCCCAAAGGATAATGCATGTTTTTCCATAAATATCTCTCTCCCTTTGACATCAAATGCCAAAGCAATACAAATACCAGATACAACCAATCAATAACCCATTACAATAACCAATTGTTATATTCAACTCTCCCCCTGAGAAGTAACTCTCCTCCATCAAAGCCGGAAAAAGACTTCTCTGTTAATTTTGTCGGTTTGATGCCAATCATCAACTGTCTAAGTCTCTACCAATGAGGGTATAACCCTAAGCTGTTCTCTAAGATATTCAAAAGTTTCCTTAGGCAAAGGCTTAGTAAAGATATCTGCAATCTGCTCTTTAGTATTTACATAAACCAATTTCACGTTTTTTGCTTCAACATTCTCTTTCAGAAAATTATATTTGATAGAAACATGTTTAGTTTTAGAGTGAAATACCAGAATCTTAGATATATCAATTGTTGTTGAATTATCACAATAAATAATTATAGGTTCTTCACATTTTACCTTTATGTCCTTCAACATTTGCTAAATCCATAATACCTGAGTACAATTAGTTGTTGATGCAACATATTTTGATTATGTTGTTGATAATGATGTACAACTCTATTTCTTGCTCAACCATGAAATCAATCTGCTACCAAGAAAGAATACCCTATCGGTGGTGCTCTTTCTGTCATCTACATCTCCTTCCCAATTTGCATTGGTGTATGCACATAAATCAAAAAAATTCATCTTTAGGATACCATAAACCAAGATTTGTTGTGCCTTGTAGATACTGGAAAATCATTTTCACTGTTGATTCATGATTTTCTCTAGGATTACTTTGAAATCTTGAAACAATACATACTACATTCATTATATTAGGTCTTGTTTGTGTCAAATACAGTAAACCTCCAATCATAGATTTGTATATTATTGGATTAACAGGAGTTGAATCATCCTTCAATGATAATTTATAAGTTGTAGTCATAGGAGTACTTACCGGTTTAGATTTTTCCATACGAAATTTCTTTAGTAGTTCCTTCAAGTACTTTGTTTGACATATGAATATACCTTTATCAGTCTATGAAATCTGCAATCCTAAAAATAATTTTATCTCCCCAATCATAGACATTTCAAATTCTTCCTGCATTTTATTATTAAAGTCTTTACACAATCCATCTTCTCCTCCAAAGATGATGTCATCAACAAAAACTTCAATAACCAAGATGTCTTCATTAGTTACTTTGAAATATAAGTTGTTGTCAGCATTACCTTTAGTGTAAGCAAGCTTCAAAAGATATTTGTCCAATCTAGCATACCAAGTTCTAGGAGCTTGCTTCAATCCATATAAAGCTTTCCTTAATCTGCAAACCATATCTTTGTCATTTGCCAATGAAAATCCATCAGGTTGCTCAATGTAAACATCCTCTTCAAGATCACCATTCGGAAATGCACATTTTACATCCATTTGATATACTTTATAGTTCTTGTGTGCTGCAAATGCAAGAAATAATCTGACTGCCTCAATTCTAGCTACTGGTGCAAAGGTTTCATTGTAATCAATTCCCTCTTTTGTGAATATCCTTTACACACTAATCTTGCTTTGTTTCTGATTACCTTACCATCTTCATTAAGTTTATTTATGAATACCCATTTAGTTCCAATTATATTTTTATCTTTAGGTCAGGGAACCAATGTCCATGTATTGTTCTTTTCAATTTGTTCTAATTCATCTTCCATAGTTTTAATCCAATGTTTATGTTCACATGCCTCAATAACGGATGTTGGTTCAATTTGAGAAATTAAACATACCTTTTCATTTGCCAATCTTCCTCTTGTCATAACTCCTTGATACTTATTCCCAATTATCTGACTTTTAGAGTGATTTAGTCTTACATACCTAGGGGTGTTTATTTGCTTTTGTTCTTCAGTCACAATGGAATTCTCTGATAATGCCGGTGTGACTGGATCCACATTATGTACTAGTGCACTCTTTATAGGTTCATTTATGATCATCTCAACTATCGATTTAGAATCCATAGACCTTGAATTTCCTCTAAAGTGTTCATCTATCTTCACATTTGCACTCTCAATGATTTTCTGCAATCTTTTATTAAAACATCTATATGCTTCTATAATCATCTCTCCTAATGGAGCATTTGCTTCCAAATATTTTGAAGTATTTAAGAGTATAAGTATTACCAAACCATAATTTATAAGGTGTCTTACCGGTTTCACTTTTGATGTGAACTCTATTGAAAGTCTAAACCGTTGTATTCACTGCTTCTCTCAGTACACATGAGGTATATTTGCTTCTGAAATCATGCTTCTAGTTGCATCCATAATAGTTTTGTTCTTCCTTTCCACAACTCCATTTTGCTGAGGTGTCCGAGGAGCTGATAGTTGTCTTCTAATTCCATTCACTTCACAAAATGTATTAAACTCCTTAGATGTAAATTCACCTCCTTGATCTGATCTTAAACATTTGATTTTCTTACCGGTTCCATTCTCTACCATTGTCTTGAATAATTTGAATTTCCCAAAAGCATCAGATTTCTCCCTGAGAAAATTAACCCAACACATTCTAGAATAATCATCAATGATTAGCATAAAGTATCTATCTCCTTGTAGACTTCTAGTTCTTGTTGGACCACACAAGTCAGTATGAATTAAATCAAGAACATTATTGGATTTCTTGGAATACTCTTAAAAGTTGTTCTAACTTGCTTTCCCACTTGAAATTCCCTACATATCGGATTATGAGGTTTTACAATCTTAGGTAAATCCCTTACTACCTTAGTTAAATTGATCTTTATAATGCAATCAAAATTCACATGACAAAGTCTTTTATGCCATAACCAACTTTCTTCAATATGTGCAATCAAGCATGTCTTTTCATTGTTATTCAAATGAGAGATATTACCTCTAGTATGATTACCGGTTGCAATCTCCAAACCAATTCTATTCATGATTTTGCATTTACCATTTTTGAAATGTAACTGAAATCCTTTTTCAACTAATTGACCAACACTCAAAAGATTATGCTTCAAACCTTCAACATAATAAACGTTGTCAGTATTGTGCTTACCATCAAAAGATATAGTCCCTTTTCCTCTTATCAAACAAGCTTTGTCATCCCCAAATATTACTAGACCTCCATTGTATTCCTAAAAAGATAAGAATTTACTTTTATCACCAGTCATATGATGTGAACATCTGGAATCTATAATCCATTCATCCTTTTCTTCAATTTTAGCTGTCAAGGCGTACTCTACTAGTGGAACAATAGGTGTTGGTTGATCGTCTTTTATTGCAACAAAAGCCCATCCATTGTCTGTCGGTTCTTCATCAGAATCATCAATAACTCCTTCATCAACATAGTAACATGATTTGTCTCTATTCTTCTTAAATTTGTATCTCTGATATTCAGGGTTACGCTTATATATTCTTTTAGCTTGTTCTCTTAATCTTGCATGTCTATCAGGACATCTAGATGCCATATGACCAACTTTATTGCAGTTAAAACATTTAAATGGTGCTTTACCTTCATACTTACTTCCAATAGGACCTTTAGGCATTTTCCTTGCAAATAGTGCTTCAAGTTCTTCCAGTTCTTCATTTTCCCTCCTGATATCTTCAAGTTCTCTTGCATAGAGTGCTTTCCAATTAGATTTATCAAATGATGATGATGATGATGATGATACTACTTATCAAGTTGCCATTAGTTTTACATCCAAAGTCATTCTATATACTCTAGTCGATTACTACTACCAAGATATTCAATCGGTATGCACAGTTCAGTCGGTTATAGAAGAAAGTAGTCACAGAGACTAGTATGCACCGAGCTGCCTACCGAGTATCATTCCATGACTACCAAGCAGCAAAGATGATATACTAAGATGATATACACTGAGTGAAATGTGTTACCAGATTCATTGAACCTAGACATACATATGAAAACGTGTTACAAGATCGAGGAACATCTAACCATTATCACATTGGAAATTACACTTAAAGATTTTGTATGATTTTGAGGTCATCTAACCAATGAAGTAATTTGCATGGTTATTCATTTGATAAATCATGTTTGTAAGATCGAAGCAATGAATGGATCACCGTCATAAGAGATCTATTTATACAACATGAGTTAAGGATTAAAAGTGCGTGTGCATGAGTGTAAGAAGACTGTTACAGAGACATAGAGGTCACCGAGAAGGTTTTCAGAGAACAGTTAAAAAACAAAGTAAATAGAAGGGTTTACCGAGTTACTATATGGGTTACTGAGGTATGCTATAAGCAAGGTAACTTATTCTGAGCACATAGAATCTGCTATAACATTTGAGATGTAAAGTTGTAGATATTTGTAATGATTTTATTGTAATATTTTGAAGTTGTAAGAGAAACCTCTAATAGGGTAAAAGACTCTAATCAAGTCTATAAATTGTAAAGCCTCTAACCAGGTGCAACATTTAGTTTAAGTGTTGTAAAATCCTCTAGCAAGGTAGATCTAGCAGATCTTGATACTCCTAACAAGGTAAGCTATCAGAAATAGCTAAACATGTAGCTCTAACTGAGCAACATTATTATTGCAGTAGTGAAGTTGTGGGTGCCATTCCCACCGCAGTTTTTCTCTCTAACCAAGAGTTTTTGTGTAACCAAAATATATGTGTTATGGAGTGAATCATGTATGATTCTTATTCATTTGTTTTAGCTTTATGTTATGTTACAACGGTTTTTGGTTTATGCATAACAGTAAAGATATTGTTGAAGAAAGGATTTGAATAATTGATTCACCCCTCCCCTCTCAGTACATTAGCTTTCTATATTGGGCCTAACAGATGATGCAGGCAATGATGCTTTGAAGGCTAAATCTATCTTAATTGTAGCAACAGGACCAAATTCCTCAAGCTCAAATGTTGAAAGTTTTCCAACTAAGGTATCTCCAGATACTGATGTATTAGGCATTGTTCTCAACTCATTAATAGTAGTTACTTTCATTTTGTATGTCCGTGGCAATGCTCTTAAAAATTTAGAAACAATTTCATCTTCACTTAAGGAACCTCCACAGTATTATATTCCCAAAACAATTTCATTTACCCTATCCATAAAAGCAAAAATTCTTTCATCTTCTTCCATTTTCAGATTTTCATACCTGACCTGGAAGCATTCTAGTTTTGCAAATTTGATAGTGGTATCTCCTTCATTCAATGTCTCCAATTTATCCCAAATAGCTTTAGCAGTAGATCGGTCTAATAATCCCATGATTTGCTAATCTGACAAGGCGCTCAAGAGTGCTTCTCTTGCTTTGCAATCATTCTCTTGATCCTTACCCAATGTTAGTGGATTAGGTTGATTTGGTGTAGGACCAACATAGCCATTCTTTGTAACATCCCATATGTCTCTTCCAATGCAAATTAGATGTGTCTCCATTCTGATCTTCCATATACCATAGTTAGTTCCATCAAGTTTCGAACTATCCTTCCTGAAAAAGTTAGTTTCCATAGAATCTCCTCAAGTTGTTAAACTTCTTTAAAAAGAGGACTTATATCTAATACCAATTGTTAGGACCCGAAGAAACTGAGAGAGGGGGGGTCAATCAGTTGTCTATTAATTTCAACCCAAATATAACTTCATCAAACTTGATACTTAATATTGGTAAACCAAACTTAATGGCAGTTAACAAATTAACAGTTAATATCAATACCGGTGAAACTTAATGCATGAAACAGAAAGAGAAATAGCATCCACAACACATAACATAAAGATTTGTACATGGAAACCTGTAAGGGGAACAACCATGGTGGGAAACCTTACCCACAATCAGATGATACTATTGCAGATAGTATGTGTATACAAATGGGGTTCTGCACATGCAGAAAGGCCAACCACCTAGAGCTCGTTGCTTAATCGCAAAATAGGAGTCACACTGGCTACAATTGGATGATTGAATCCAATGATAAGGTATTGTTCAAAGTAGCATCCTCAATGCTAGATTCAGTACCGGTTAAGCTTTGATAGTCACCTTCAAACCTTCCTTGAACCTTCTCTATGGTCTGCTAATATGATCTTCAATATTTGCACATACCATGTTACAATACCATAACCATATACCATTTCTCTATTCTATTTCTTCCTTACTTCATCTCACAAATGAGATCTTACATATATATCAAAACCTAAGACCAAATGTGTAGGTCAGCTAATTAAGAGTATTACAATTAAATCAATTATAGATAAGTCAAGATGTGATGCATCATGTCGGCTTGATACAATTAAAACAATATCCAATTAATTAAATCATCTCCATAACGTGTCATGTTGATCTGGAATAGATAATGCATGTCGGTCCATAACCTAGACCAATTTGCCGGTAACAACAAATATGTCAACCCGATTAGACCAATAACCAAAATACCAAAACCAAGTGTCCAAACCATGTCTTCAACATAACCAAGTGATCTCCAAATGATAATAAGTCATCCTCAGTGTCGATGAACAATATAACCTGTCGATGAATGATATACCGATGACTATGCATAAGTCGTTGAACTTACCAGGGAACATAACCAAAGATCTCCAGAAGGATAAGTGTTGACATCAATGACAAAACCAATGCAACACATCCATAATACCAACAAATTTCACATTTTATATCATTATAACCATTGCATACTCATTATATTATCATCAATTCATGTCATACCATTTTCTAATCATTCCTATCACTTTTTACATTACTATCACCATTTCATATAATTTCGTTCATTATGCATTACAATATACATTTCCACAATAATCATCATTATAAAAATCATGCATATTTCCATGTGCACCCTAGCATATCATAATCATTACAATTTTTCACATTTTGTATCTATCATAATACCTCATCTTGCATCCATCATAAATTTTCAACACATCATATAGGTATCACATAGGCATGCATCTATAGTCCATATTGCATACAACATAGGTTAGGAACATCTCATACACATCATATATCATACCACCATATATGCATCACAAATAATCATTCCATCACACACATACATCATATGATCATGCATATGTCCATCCTACATCACAAACATGTCCACAATATCATAATAATGATCATCATCACATAAGCATGAAACATGCATCATAATCAATCCATCTTCAAATGTATAACAGTCCATAATAAATGTCCACCATAAGTGCAATAAATAGATCGTCACCAAAATCATGAGCCATCTCATATATATATATATATATATATATATATATATATATATATATATATATATATATAATAATGATCATCATCACATAAGCATGAAACATGCAACATAATCAATCCATCTTCAAATGTATAAGAGTCCATAATAAATGTCTACCATAAGTGCAATAAATAGATCGCCACCAAAATCATGAGCCATCTCATATGTGTGTGTGTGTGTGTGTGTGTGTGTGTGATGTGTCCAATGGTAATACAATGAAATACAATCCCTGAAGGCCGAAGGGTCATCAAACATGCCAGAGTCCTAGAGCTATCAAGTGCTCTCCCTGTCAGTTGCACATGGATCCCCCCGTCCTCCCAATGGTCTGACTAGGGTAGTCATGGTGCTCTCATTCCTACAAACTTACCTAATGTTTGTGACCATGTTTGTCGAATCTAGGTTCTCTCAACAAAAGATGACAATCATTGGTTTGGGGGGTGTGTATCCTAGTAGAGTCCTTTGTAGTATTAAGCCTCTTATAGGGCCATCTCAATTGCTCAACATGACTCCATGGAATCCACAAAAATATGTGCCATCCTACTAGTATCAGTACCTGGCTTGCCACATCTTTCTCCCCTCTAAGCTAGTGACATCAACCTGTGCTTGTGCTATTTGGGCCCTTAGTCCATCAAGATTTGCTACAAATTGATCAATCCTCTCCACTAACTCACCTCCCTAAGCCTCCTGAAGGAACTCTGCGATCACATCGACCTCTATCCTACAAGCATCCCTCTCCACAATCACTGCCTTGAGAACCACCCGCAAGGAGTCCCTCTCTACCTGTGTCGTCTCCACCTCTATCTGCAAGCTCTCCACATAAACTCACTCACCCTCAGCCCTCTCCCTCTCTCTAGTCACCACATCCTATAGGCTCGCTAATCAAGCTCTCTCTGTATCCATCTCTAAGGTAACCTGGTCTAGGGTAGCCTGTGAAATTTTCACCTATGGTTGTGGTTGTGGTATATGTGGTGGTGCTTGCAGGAGAATCTATGGTTGATGTACTCATGGTACTATAGCTAATACCTATACCTATCCTCCTACCTTTCCCTATCCCTATATTGGTACTACCTATACTTGTACCTATAGGCCTTATCCCCCTCTCCCAACTATTTGTCTCCTCCATCCCCTGTACCTTCTCCATATCCTCCCACAACCTGATCCACTATCAAAGCCACCTCATTTGATGACAGTACACCTAGTATCATCAGTCGTGGTAGTTAGGGGAACTCCCACCATGCTTTACATGGACCTGTACATAGGACATCAATCAAATCTGGCCTTAGGTCCCAATCGACGAAGTCATCCCTATCCAGCTAGTCTGAGCCTCAAATGGCTGTATAGAATCTCCCCATGTAGCAGTCTCCCGTGTAATTTGGGGATGTGTGCAGTCCTCCCGACGATGTCCTGCTAAACCCCAAATTGTCTCATCACCTGATGCGGAAAATATTGATCTATCATGTGGACCATCTAGCCCATCAACCAACACTAAGTCTAAACAAAGGATAGAACATATGTGTACTTTTCCCACTTCTCAACTTCTATATGGATGTTAGGTGAAGTCTGGATCATCTCATTGATGCAACGATGCCAGTAGCCCATCGAGCCCACTCTCATGTAATGCAATAATTCTCCATATCTATCCACATAGGGATACTACGATCACCACTCCCTAACTCCTAGTAGCTGACATACTGCTATATTCTTGAACATCCATGTGTAGTAGAGTCACACCAGTTCCCATGTTCTTGTATTCCTGATAGACACATATGTGAATATCGTGATACAATTTCCTGAGAATGGAATATCCCCAAGAGAATTGTACTCCATCCTCCATGATATGGTACAAACACCTTAGCCAACTGATAAAGAAACCATGCCCACAGAGATCGGGCATCATCCGACCACTGATCAAGTCATAGATGTACAAAACCAGTCAAGGCAGCTCCATGGCCCACTCCAACACCATCCATATCTTTGTTGGCATATGATGAAGAGGTGACAATGTATGTTGTCATTGATGGCAATAAGTGAACAGGTATGTGCTACCCAAGCAGGTGAACCTGTATGAACCAGTATGAAGATTGGAAGCAGCTATAGTCAACCGGGATGGAGTGAACCGGTGTCGGGGGTTCATAGTTTGACTATCCATTGGTAGTCTCTGTTCAGCTCTAGGGTTTCTAGTTTGGTTTGTGTGGTGCAATCGATGATGTTTTATGATGAGCTAGTTAAGAACAAGGATAAGGATCAGGATGCCACATCAACTATGTGCACGTAAAGGATTTCTTTGAGGATCTTGCGCGTGAAGATCGAATGCATTGATTGTCTACCTCGGGAATGTGCATTTTTTTTAGAGGTATGAGAAAAGCGCATGATGGGTTACTACTTTCTTGTTGTGGTGAAGATTGGATGATGCAGAATGACTTGAGATCTTTCTCAGATTGTTTTATTCTATGCAAAACATTTTAATGGTCAGGATTGGACCGCTTGTAATTATAAATCTAAAATGCTCAAGGTTTAGGGTTTATGCTAACCGACCTAATTGTTGTTGTCTATAAGGTCGATGATGTTTGTTATTGTTTGTGTTGGAAAAAGTTATGTTTGTGTCCGCATGTAGAGATACTTGCCAAACCAGAGTGTGGAATCTGCAGAGTGTGATTGCAGAGGAGAGGAATTGAAAAGGATCTACCTTAGCAAGTAGTGTTGTTATCAGATCATAGCTTTACCTGTTGAGTTCTAACCATCTCAACAGAAGGAAAATCCCTTGATTGGGTAGCTTTAATAGGCTTGTTGCAAAACCTCTAACCAGGTGACTCAAGCTCATTGAGCTCTTTATATCCTCTAGCGAGGTAACCTTTAACAGGGTTTCAACCTTTAACAAGGTATATAGCCATCCCTTAACCAGGTGATCCTTAATAGGATCGGTTCCTAGCAGAACCTTATTGTAAATTCTTTAACCAGACTAGGCTCCTAACATAGCGGACTTCAAAAGAGTTCAAAAACAAGCTTGTGGGTATTCATCCCCACCGTGGTTTTTCCCATTTGGGTTTCCACATGAAAAAATTGTGTATCATGGGTTGTGTATTTTTCATGTGATGATTGAGTAGTTTTTGTTTAGTTGTATATGCATGCAAAGCTAATGGTTGTGATATTTCTAATGCAACTCATGCATTTTCAAATTGGTAAAATAGCTATCTAGATTTGAAAAGTGTTCTATGCTATTTGATGTACTTTTGTTTTACCGGTTAGTTGTCTAAAGCATTTCTATTTAACCGATATTGCAATGGTTAAGTACAGTGGTATAGACAACTAGTTATCTATGTTCAGAGAGTCTCAAAATATTAAAGCAAGTTTTTGTCTGTACTGATTCACGCCCCCCCCCCCCCCTCTCAGTACTAGTTAGAGTATTAGTTGTTCATCATTATTCATCAATCTTGTCCATTGGAAGGTTATTTGTCTGAAACAGGTGTTGAAGGTAGTGCTTCCTATGCTCCAATCGATACTCTAGGATCACACCACAAATGGGTACTCACAAGATCTATCATACATCCTCCAGAGTAAAGGATGCCTCACCCATAGGCAAATGGAAAGAATAGGTATCACTACGCTAATGCTCCATGGGAGCTGTCATCATTGTTCTATGTGTCTGGATCCTTGGCCACTTGTGCACCCATCACATCCCAAAATGATATAGCACATCTATCTATGTCCTTGTGAGACTGCGTTGATATTGCATCGTGGGCGGCCAACACTTTCGTAGTTGTAGAGGACCTAGTGTCTCCTACATCCACGAATCTACTCATGTCATGTCTTTTTTTTCCCTCCCTATGTCTTAGGGTATCCCCTTGGAATCCCCTCAGATTCTTTTCATTCATTCTGTTTTCCCCCCTTTGCCCTTCCAGGTGGAGACAACAATTCTCCTTGTAGAGATGCCAAAACCATGGCTTAGGCATTGTTCTATGGAACACAGATGGTGGTCCTCAATCTACACCCTTATCCCTATCCTCTCTCATTGCAAATGTCAATCCTTTAATCGATTCTTGCATAGGTGGTGGTCCGCTTGCGTAGATGAGGATCCGTCGCATAGACGATTATCTTGGTGCACAAACGTTGATCGGGGGTGATTGACTTCTACACTCCGATACCCTTTTACCCTCATTAATGACCCTAATAAATGTTAATCTACTCAAATGATGGACTTATGTTAGGGGTACACACCGGTGGTCCATACTCCATTGGCCACTAGAAGAGCCTGACCCTCTTGTTGCACTTCTTGTGACGTGGAATCCTCACCATCTTGTTCCTTCTTCTCTAGGATCTCTATTGCTCATTGAATTGTGAGTGTGAAAATGAATATTCTAGTGGCCCCATGTGGCCTCTATGAGCTCTTCCTTCACTCATTTTTCAACCTTTCTCCATTCCATCTTCTCCTTCTTTTTCCTCCTCAACTTTTCCTAATTTTTCAAGATTTTTCTTATCAAATTAAAAAATTTATGATTCAATTCCTGAGGGGGCATCCCTTACTTGTGTTTTCATGCTAGGGCATGTTTCTTCATCTTTTACCTGTTGCTAATTTTCCCACTTCGTAAAACAAGGACAAAATGTAAGCCTCTAAAATTAATTTAATTAATTTAGCCTTTCTGCATAATATAAGCCTCTAAAATTAATTTAATTAATTTAGCCTTTCCACAATTATGCCAGTCCTATTTTTTCTTAAAATTAATTAAATTATATTATAATTAATTTATAAAAATTAATTATATCCTATTCTTCTAGAACTATTTCAATTCCCAACCTTAGCCAATATTTCTTCCAAATCTTAATTAGTTAATTAATCCTAGTTAATTAATTAATGCACGGATTCCTACAAATCAACCTCTTAATCACCATCATTTAGCCTAATTAATGGTAGCTTAATCATGATCAATATTTTCCTTAATTTTATATTCCTTCACCCATTATCTCTTCTCGTGTCCCATCCTCCTAACTTGCCCACTTGCACTCTATTCCTTTTCATTAACCCACCTAATCATTTGCACATCCACTTTGCCATAAATGGTTTTTCCATCTCACCCTCCAACCTTAAATGCCACCCACTTTTGTCTATACAAGAAATTTCAAATTTCTTGAATCTCCCCATGCCCGTTCTTCCCAAGGAATTTTTAATTCCTTTATCCTTTTATTCTCCCCATGCTTCCTCTTTCTTGGGAATTTTTAATTCCCCTTATCCACTCCTAGGGAATTTTAAATTCCTTTCTTCTCTTCCGAAGGTACTTGGGGAACTATTTCCCATGTACTTGAGAAGTGTGGAGAAAAGAAATGCCTTTATGGAAAATCTCTTGGATCTCCCACTTGTCCTCTCAAATCCTCTCTCACTCACAATCAATCTTAGCTCTCCATTCCTCTTCAATATTGGCCATCCATTTGGACCCCTCTAATCTATAATTGGAGTATCTTCCCTTCATAATGATATCCATCATTCCTACATTATCATGTTGTTCATTTGACTCATAAAAGCACCTATAGCACCCTTATCATGCCCAGATATTGTCACACATATTCCATCATCCACCATCCCATATTATCAATTTGTTGTGTAGTGGATAGAAATTCACATTTCCTCAATCCTAAGGAACAAATCAAGTGGATATCAGGGGTACACTTCCACTTCTTTCTCAATCGAAAGAGGTGAAGAAAGTGGGTATATCATGTTTATTTGTATGCTCTTATTCTTTATTGTGTTTTACTTCATATTGCATGCATTTGATCTTGCTAACATGCCTTTCCTCATCCTCAATATTGTCAAATTTTTCAAAGGAAGAAATGGGAAGAATCATCCAATAAAGAAAATTGATGTCAATATGGAAAAGGAGAAGATGTAAACGATGTAGGTAAAGAAGTCTGGTGGAAATATGGAGGAAAAGATTAAGGATGAATCCACACCTACTATTAGTGTTGATTCCTCTTCTGAAAAACTAAATAGATATGCATTGGTTGAGTGGGAGAACTGAATGCAGATCGTGTGTGCCCTCCTTGCAGTTTGATATTGAGTTTCTTTCTGCTTGACATAGATTAGAAGTATATTTCCGGAGGATACCAAATTAATTCATTGGTTCAAATCATTGTTTGTGCAAAGCGGAAAAACAAGGTACCAACTTTTGAGTCAAAATGGAAAAGTGCATTTATGGCAATGCAACCCTAGGTGGTTGATACGATAGATAAATGGGATGTTAATTTTATTTTGTTCACTTGTTATTCTATACGCTCTAGCTTTCTATAAGGATTTTATGTGCGATTAGTGAAATTTAAGTACATGTAAGAAAACCCTTATTTCCGTGTAGTATGAGAATTAGTATAAGACGGCTACTTCAATTGTTGTCGAACCTAAGCTAAAGCCACGACCAATTCTTAAGCCCTATTCGTATGTGGCAATGATAGCAGACAAGGAAGGTGCATTCTCACATGTGTTGAGCTAATGTGTTTACACCGAAGACATAAGAGCATACATCCATGCCAACATGGACGAAGTGAGTCATTCTAAGTTCTATGATGATTAGGACAATATTATTGAGAATAATTTGAGTTTTAAAGAAGAATATAAGAATATTATGACATTATGATTAGACATTTGGAAAGAGTTTCCTAATTTCACCTATGAGACAATGTGAGTAAGAATTATTTTGAGCCAAATTCATGAATATGAAATGTATCTAGATAAACCCCACAAGACTACAAGAGAAACTATTAGATCTTTAACAAGTTTGTGCATGAACGGGACGGTTCCAGTCAAGAATTTATTAAAGAAAGACATTGTTGCTACCCTAACTAGGTCAAGGTCAGATGGAAGAGAAATGATTATTGAAGATATAAAGGATCCAAGAGTCCAGTATGTGACTAAGTGTTTATCTTACAAAGTTTATTTTAAAAATTGGGAGGGCTTAGCCATCACGATGGTAATTTATGTAGCACATCAAATGGTGTTTTCTAGTGAAAGTTTTGACATCTGTGAGCTTCTGAGTTAACAATTAACAAAAAAATTGGAGAAAACAAAGAAAAGTAAGTATG
This sequence comes from Cryptomeria japonica, assembly GCF_030272615.1. Taxonomy (NCBI): domain Eukaryota; kingdom Viridiplantae; phylum Streptophyta; class Pinopsida; order Cupressales; family Cupressaceae; genus Cryptomeria; species Cryptomeria japonica. The sequence goes on along the minus strand of NC_081409.1, from coordinate 630,009,368 downwards.
CATTAAAATATAGGACTTTGATCATTTGTTTCAAATTCATGTCTTTGAATGAACTTATAAGAAGGCAGAATTATACTTAGGATAAGTCTTCCCCTACTGCAATACAAATCAAACAACATATCATAAGTTTTGGAATGGATAACAAAGCATACAATACTACATTTTCCAGATGGTTCAAGAATTTTCACGACACTATCCAAGAGAGAGAGAGAGAGATATTTCCTTATAATGTGGTCCTAAAATACTGACATGGTTATCTTTTCTTACTAGAAAAGATAATTGTGTCATTGAAGTAGTAGAGCCTAGGACAACATGGATAATTATGTTACCATATGAAGTTTTTGCAAAAGAAGTGGAAGCCAAAATAGCTACTATCATTCTATTGGAGAAGGATCCTAATGAGCCTTGGTTTGGTATAGTGGAGGAGCTTGAAGAAAAAACAAGAAAAGAAAAGGTTGAGGAGGGACATGATAAAAGAATAAAGAAGTTATTCCAAGACATTGGTTTGATAATAGTTTCAGAGACCTTTGGAGTGACTCCTCTTGAGGGGTCATCAAGATAGGAACATAGAAGGACAAGGTCTATATTTTCCTCCCCTCCTATGATGTTGGATTCCTTCAAATCTCCTACTCGATCTATGTGCATAAGGCATCTAGGAGGAAACAAAAGGCTACAAGGAAAAGTAGATGATCCAAACCCAAAAGTAGAAAAGGTTGAGAGCAACAACTCTTATAAAAAGGTCCAGAAAGAACAATTTGTTATCCAGACTAGGCCTAAAAAGAGTAAGGTAAAGGAAGAAGAAGAGGAAGAGGACACAGTGTCTCTTACAAAGAAGAAGAAATGGGTCTCTTTAGCAGAGACCCCTACAGAGAAGAAGGAAACAAATGTGAAGATACAAATGAAGAGGATAAAAATTGAAGATGAGATGAAATATGTGCCTTTAGAGCTAAACAATTTAGTCAATGTTATTTGTGAAAATGATGTTTTAGAGTATACAGTAAGGTTGTATAAGGATGCCCCTCTAGTGGGAAAAGAGACAATTGAGAAGGCAATCATCAGGTATTTAATGACTTTTGATAAAACTCTTAATGATATTGAAGATAAGTTACCCAAGGAGCTTTTATGTTTTGTCTAAGAAACGAAAGGATGCAGTTGCAAAAGAGAATGAAATGAGATTGGGTGCTCTACATAAAGTATGTAGTCATTGTCTAACGAGGCAAGATCTATGATTATGGAGGTAATTAATACAAGAATTAAGACTAACGAAGGAGTGAATATGATCATGGGTGATGAACAAGAAGATTATAAGAGGTTGGTTAGACAAACTTATGAGATAGTTGTCGAGATTGTAGATGAAGTAGTATAAGAGAAACTAGTAGCAACATGGATACTCTAGAGAAGGAGACTCAGTAGCAGAAGAATAAAGGTGTTGGTCCAAAAATTGATTTGAATAAGTAAGATGAATAAAAAAACATTGAGAATGTTCTAGAAGATAAGAGGGAAGAATAGGGTACTAGTTCAGAGAGTATTCTAGGTGAGCATGTCGATGATGGGTAGTATGTAGATATCATAGCTATGGAGATTCTAGATGACAAGGATGAAGAGAGGTCAAGGGAAAGAGCAAATGGACAAGAGAAGGAGGAAGAAGAAAAGATTCAAGATAAATTAGAAAAGGTGTTCAAGGATAAGAAAGAAGCAAGTTCAGAAAAGATTTAGATTTGTTTAACAAATGAAAAAGAAAAGATTATTATAAGATGTAGCATCCTAAAATTGCACCCCTAGCAATTTTGACCGCATTTGGGGCCCTTGCCTTAGTGTTTTCATCATCATGCTTGATCAAGACCTTTTTATGCCTTTGCCATGCAATAAACAACATATTTTCACTTTGTGTCTTGCTGGGACCCCTAACCTTGGCCCAATTTGGGGTAGGACCAAGGCGTAGTGCCCTAGTCCTCCCTAATTGGGGCCCAATTTGGGTAGGACCAAGGAGCACCCTGGTCCTCCCTAATTGGGGCCCAATTCAAACCCTAGGCCTTGTCTCAAATTTGAGCAGGAATTACTTCTTCATGTTGACCTATGTCGAGAAATTAATAAGTTTGATGACAGGCAAGTATATAAGGAGGTCTTCCCCTCTCATTTGGACAGAACATGACAAGGCGATAAGACAAGGAGACTACATTCAAGCATTCATCATCAAGCATCTCTAGATCTCTTAAAGGTTGCATATTCTTCATCTATCCATTGTGGAGCAGCATTACATCATTCATTTGCAAGCATGCATGTGTGATTAGGGTTTTGTCATGTTCATACCATTTCATACAACATATGTAATCACATTCAAGAAGCAAAGCATCATCATCATTCATTGCAAATCAAAAGGTATACCTTTCCATCATTTATTTCAAGTATTTGCAATATTTCATTCAAGGTTGGTTCCAAACCAGGGTTTGACTTAGGCAACCCCCTATTCCCAACCTTTTCCTCCCTCTTTATTTGTGCAGGAAATAGGTGCACAGTTTTACTTCTGGAATTAAGCTTTATTTGTAGAGACCGAAAAACCCTTTTCGACGCACGAAAAATTCGGAGACCAAGAGGCAGCGCCATGGTCCCTGCTTTTTTGGGACATTTTCGCAGGGCAGATCCAAATCAGCTCATATTACTCAGATTGAAGTGCATGACAAAATACCAAACATGTAGCTCATTATTTTCTTAGATTTGTCTTCAATTTTGGCACTTTACCCTAAATCAGAATTTCAACTTATAAAATACATCATAATCAATCAATCCACTTAGTATTCAGTCCTTATATAGTTTGTGATTGAATCTAGTGGATTCATCCCCTCTTTTGAATGTAAAGGAATACCCCCCCCCCCAAAAGCAAAAATTGATTTGGTGATTTCTCCTTCTATGTTGCAAATTACCAAATCAAATTTCCCCCTTTACAGAAGGATATTAGTGGTGGAATCTTCTAGTACATCTAGAGACTTTGGAACTGAACTCTTGCAACTTCAAATGAAGTTTGAATTGGTGTCAATGATAAAGACATTAGAAGTACCAGTGACTCAAGGGAGATTGAATTTGGACAAACTGTCACTTCTTCACATGCTACACTTGGGTGATGCCCTACATCATAGAGCTAGTAAGAAATACATTATATCAAAAGTTGAGTGTACAAATTTGATTGAGGACATAATAAAGGTTACAATGATATGGTTTAATCCTTAAGTGATGAGGAGCAATTGTGGGCATTATTTGGAAATTTGAAGAGTTATGCTTCTAACTTGGACCATACCATTTCAACAAATATTGAGAATAAGAGATTGAGGAATTTCAAGAACAAGTGTGTAGCTACACATTCCTGATTGCAAGATGGTGTGTCAACTTTGAGCAAGGTGAATATAGTGTAATTAGTATCTATAAGTTTTGTCACCAATGGCCTAAGTCTACAAAGGAGATATAGAGACAAATAGGGATTTTTGAAGAAAATATTTTACAAATGACTGAGAATGTGAATCTAAAAAAATATGAGGATGGAAAAGAAAGAATGGAAATAGAGAAGGAATACACAAAATTGAGTCGGCTAGTAAAACAAAAAGAACAAGTCAAGAAAAAAAAATTTAGACTGAGAGATATTGTAGACATGCATCTCACCAACATGCTGAAAATTTTGAAAAAATCTCAAACTTTATGCAAGTAAATTACTATTTTGGACAATAGTGAAGAGGTAGAAGATCTCATTCTATAGTTAGACAATTCAAATAACCAGAAGACAACTGAGAGAGGGTGTTGAATCAGTTGTCTTAGATTACCGAAATCTTAAGCAATTAAAACTTCAATATCGAAACCCAAAAGATCAATATCGGAATGTATAAACCAATTACTGAAATAGTAGATAAACCAATTAAGCATAAACAATAATCACAGAATAAATACCATCCACATGACATCAAGATTTGTACATGGAAAACCCGGTAAAGGGAAAAACCATGGTGGGAAGCCTAGTCACAATCAAATAATACTTTTGTAGTAAGTATGTGAATTACAATTGAGGGGCCTGCACTTGCAAGAAGGCCAATAGCCTAGAGCACACTGCTCATCACAAAAGGAGTCTCACTTACTACATAGAAATCCAGACTACAATCCAGAAGAAAGAATGAACTGCAAAGATAACATCTCCTATGCCTGAGTACATTTCCAGTTAAGCTCAATACCGGAGGACTAAATCCTCTTACATAAACCCAACTCAATCACCAATGATCAACCAAATCCTCTACTTGAATGATTATTACATTATTCACTCATTACATCCTCACATATGATCTACAATGAGATCTTACATCATATATATACAAACCCTCGACCATAAACAATTAGGTCGGTCACCAGACAATAAACTAATTACATAATTACAAAACATGTCGGCCTAAGACCAAACAAATAATATCCAACCCATAATACATCTTGGAAACACATCGAGAGGTCCATTCCACACATTACATTAAGTCGGTTGATAACCTAGATAAACCGGAACCCAATTTAGGTGCACACACGCTAAAGAAATGATCCCAATCAGCCAAGTCTCAAACATGATCACCGTCATCATTTTGAATCTCCACTAGAAGCCGTACCAACACCACTTATATATATCATCAAAGATCTTCAATAAAGATTTGTCGGTGAAACCCTCACCGGAACAACAAACCAAGCTTGCCAACAAGAAGGATAGCATCCGATCACCAAATCAAAACCAACTGACTGAACATGAATCTGAGTAACATGAATAAGCCAATTCCATACCCAAACATACCGGATCATACCAGATCTAATCCAACCAGAAACCAAACAACCTACCGGGACCAAAAGGACACCGGTAAAGCAACCAAAATAGCTAGTGTTGACATCAATGACAAAACATCAATGCAACACATAATCAATTGGCCAACAGATCTCATTCTAGAGATGGAAATTCAATTGAACCTATTGATCTCTATGGGACTTCATTGACTCAATGTGTGGGCTTAGTTAAAAGAAACTCATAAGGAAGTCATTTTCCTTGCCTAACAGTGTGCTTAGGTAGATTCTGGTAAGGCAGTTTTAATCATGTATATATGTGGTTGTTGTTGGTATTTTGGATGTGTTGCATTGGTTTTGTCATTGATGTCAACACTTGTCAACACTTATCAGCACTTGGAGATCTTTGGTTTTGTTCACTGGCAAGTTAGTGACTTATGCATAGTCACCGGTATTTGGTTCACCAACAGGTTATATTGTTCACCGGCACTTGGAATGACTTGGAGACTACTTGGTTATGTCAAAGACATTGTTTGGACACTTTGTTATGGTGAATTGTTCATTGGTCTATTCGGGTTTGCATATTTGTTGTTACCGGCAAATAGGTCCAAGTTATGCACTGACAAGCATATCTATTCCAGACCAACACGACATGCTATGAAGATGATTTATTATTATTGTAAATGCATTGAGCCGACATGATGAATTGCATATTGATTTATTTATAATTGATTTTATTGTAATATTCTTTGTAAGCCGACCTACTCATTTGGTCTTAGCTTTCAGTATATATGTAAGATCTCATTTATGGAGATGGATATGGAATGTAATTAAGTGAAAACAAGGTATATGCGAAAATAAGTAGAGCTATACATGCAGACATCATTTGAAGATTGAAGGAAGGTTATAAGAAGATAATCAGATCTTAACCGGTAGTGAATCCAACATATGAAGATGCTATTTTGAGCAGTACATTATCATTGGATTTAACCATCCAATTGTAGTCAGTGTGACTCCCATCTTGTGATTGAGCAGTGAGCTCTAGGCAGCTGGCCTTTCTGCATGTGCAAACTCCATATTATACACACATACTATCTGCAGTAGTATCATCTGATTGTGGGTAAGGTTTCCCACTGTGGTTTTTCCCCTTATAGGGTTTCCATGTACAAATATTTGTGTTATGTGTTGTGGATGTTATTGTCTTTCTGTTTCATGCATTAATCTTTACCGATACTACAATTAACTGATAAAATTGTCTACCAGCATAAAGTTTGGTTTACCGATATTAAGCATTAAGTTTAGGTTAAGTTAATTTTGGTTTGAATTTATTGGACAACGGATTCACCTCCGCCCCCCCTCTTAGTTGTCTCTGGGACCTAACAGTTGTTTTAATTTTGAGGAAATGCCATAGATAGGGGGAGAAATGTAGAATATCCAGTCTTGTATTAAATTGGCACCCTTTGTCTTTGATGTCAAAGGGGGAGAAATTTTGGAGAGATAAAGGTTTAAATTGGCAAAAGTGTTTCCATCAATGACAAAGGGGGAGATTATTGTAAATATGAGTTCTGGTTGTCATAGATGTCAAACTTGTTGTTCCGAAAGAGATACTTTGCAATTCTAAATGAGCAGTAAAGGTATGTTGGTGCAAAAGTCATGGGGTTGTATGGGGTATGTGTATGGATGTTTTTGGAAACATATTATAGTGTGTTATAATATTCTTTATGTTTTATTGGCATTCTTTGTATACCAGTATGTTGTTTCAATCATGGCTGACTATTCCAATGAATAATATATGTCACATTATTTCATTTGGTACATGGCAGATATGCATTAGATGGCTATGTAGTTTCGAGGCAATATTTGTGGGTGTACATTCTCATTATCTTGGTTTTCAAGAGGATAGGTGATCTACAATTGAAGATAATTATGTTTGAATTCTAGTTGATACAGTTGTAGAATAATGGTATGGAGGAATGTGTTGCATTCTGATAAACTTATAAGGCGCTAAGAGTGGGGGGTGAATCAGTGCAAGCAAAAACCTTAAGAATCTTATTACACCTCTTAACAACTTTAAAATCAATAGGCATGCAAGGAAAATAATCACATAACAAAACACTACATAAAACATGCCAACCATAACATAATGATTTATATATGGAAACCCAAAAGGGAAAAAACACAGTGGGAGTTAGTACCCACAAGATTCGCTATTTGCAGAATAGAAACCTCTGACCGGTTAAGGTCTTACAAATATGCCCTGTTAGGAGCAAACCCTATTAGGAGTCACCCGGTGAAGGGATTTTCTATGATGAGGGATTTAAACTCAAATGTTGAGCTACCCTGTTAGGGGATTTACAAATTAAGGACTGTTAGGACCTACCCGGTTAAGGGATTTGACTGATGTAACTATTAGGATAACAACAGTTCAATGATCTTCATATAACACTTATGTGTCTACTAAGATCCACTTCAGTTCCTCCAAAACTTCAACAACACATCAATACAGAGCTTCACTAATCACCGCACAATCAAAATTGTATCCTTCTCTAATGATCTCTCTCATGCATTCATACTTATCTCATAACTCATCACATTTTTATAGACATAAACTTAGTCGACTCTTAACTTTGGAACAATTTCCTAGGTTCAATTAATCTAGACAAACTTACATGACACGCTGAACTATGTCAGCCACTGACATAACAAACTGAAAATAAAACAAAATTGTACCGGTTTACCAATCTTAGTGACTTTATTACTACCTGTTTAGTGTTACTCTAGATAGCCTGCTCTGTATATCAAATCTCGATCATCATGTTGAATCTGCTAATGCGATCATGAATATAACACCAAATACTTGTCTCCATCACTCCTACAAAACCGCATCATCCAACTATTCATCAATCACTTGTATCAGTTTCTAGAATGCAACTATGTTCATGTTTGTCGGTTGAAGACCTATTTGTCAGTTCATTGTTAAAATGTCTTCTCTACCGGTTGGCTTACAAGACTTGTGTAACTATAAAAACATAGTTGTCATCAATGACAACATAAAATAAGTCACCAATCAATTCTTTACATCAAGACATTATCATCAAGCCAACAATCTCCCCCTTTGGCATGATTTTTTGTCTAAGTGTGCAATACAAAAATTGACTCTATTCATGACACATATTCCCCCTTAGCAATTACATGCTATTAAAAAAACTTAAACCATTACAAGACTCATACTACTCCCCATTATAATTACAACAAAATTTTGACTCTTTTCAACTACTACTCCCCCTTTGACAACAATGACAAAGGAAAGTAAATACATACAATTACATCAAAATTGCATAAAAAATGCATAGCATATATAGATATAGGAGTTCAAAAAAAATTTACAATGCAATTTTAGAAAAAGCATCACTAAAATGAGATTTCAAATGCTTTAGATCATTATGTCAGGTCTCCAAAATAGTGTGGGTTATCTCCACATGTGTCCCCATCTGCCCAGCAAGCTCCTCCATGGCATCTATAGTGCTCATCTCTGGGGTAGCAAGAATAGCTTCTGACTCTTTATACCCTCTCCGCAAGATTTCAACTTTTGGTATCAACTATGTTTATAGTTCTTGTAGTGATGATGTTCTCTTTACTTGTTCATTTTCATAAGCTTTCAACTTATGTTGAAGTTCTACAACAGACCTTCCATAGTATATTATAGAATCATTCAGGGGCTTAAATGATTCACTTAGAACTTCAAGTTCTTTTCCTGCTTCCTACTTCTTCATTACCAAATCATCACAAAATAAAGAAAATTTTGCTACAGTAGAAAGGATCTTACCACCAGTCTCCAATGCTTCCATCAAGTGGTCCTTATTAACAGTCAAAGAAACTTTAGCTTTATCAATATCTTTTATTAACTAATATGTCCTTTGCTTTTTATACTCTTTTTCTACACAAACATATACTGCATCCTCAAATGTTTTCATCTATTCGCCAACATCATTAACCAATTGACCTAGCTTATCAATATGTGTAGCAAAATTGTTTGTATCAGTCTCTGGTAATAAACTTGACAAAATTTCAACCGCATGTTTGATTGTCTCAGCTTTTTTCTGTTGTTCCGTCATTCTCTTCTTATTTTCTCTAGATTGCATTGCAATGGCAATCTCCATTAATTCTGTAGAACTCAGCATATCAATATTAATGGGTCCTTGTATACTTAATGCATCATCATTCTCATCAACATCATCATCAATAATGACAATTGTCTCTACCTGTGTGTTGACCGGATGATCATCTACCAGTTGGTCTCCCATTACAATTTCATCAGGTTGAAAGTCACTTATATCAACATTGTCTAGAATATCTTCTCCCTTAAACTTCTCTGGTTGCTCTTTCTCCTCATCTGGTAACAAACCCAATAACTTCTTCAAAATTTGTTCTGTTTCCATATGAACTGATTGGGTCTCACCAATTAACATTCTTGTCAACCTTTTCTTAGATCTAAAAGATGATTTTACCTTTGCAATAATTTTGTCTATCTCCTCTCTTGCATCTTCAGGTTGAATATTTTTAAGAATGAATTCAATACATTCTTTGTCTTATTTCATAGCAGCCTGCCATCTTGCATCAATCTTTTTATATAAAGAATTTAAAATTAGCCCTTGCAATTCAATTAGGGCTTTGTTGTATTTATTCATCATGAAAAAACTGCATCCTCTATCTATCTTTGTTCATCCTCACCAAAACTATCATAAAGTTTCTTCATAGCAATTAATAAACCATACTCCTTAACATGCCTAATTAACTTTTCAAAAGATGTAAATTTTGTTACTGGTTTCTTTACGGTCTTGACAATGGAAGTTCCAACATCCTTTGATCTCTTACCACTAGCTCTTAAGGCTTTCTTTTCACCTTTCTGATTTGGTTTCCTCTTCTTCAACAACTATCAGTTTCTTTGCTTGTTCCTTTTTCCTTTTCCCTATAGTTACCGGTGCTTTAAGTGCAGGGGGCTCAACGATTTTGCCTTTTCTCTTGAATTGTATCTTGGAAGGCTTCTCCTTCTTTGCTTCAGCAGATTTCTCTTTCTTAATCTTTGCATCTTCACTTCTTGTTCTCATACCAGTGGAGGTATCGGTTGGGGCACTTAATGAACCCGCCTATTGTGTTTTATGTCTTTCTCTTGCTTCTGCAATGGCCTCCTTTGTAAAACCTTGTTGTTTAAAAAATGCCTCCACTTCCTTTCTCACTTTCTTAGCAATTACTGATTTATTTAATTCAGAATGCACCTGTAGAGATTTCTCCTTGTAGGTGCCAAATCTTTCTACAGTTGTATCTACGACTTGATTTAACAAGTGACCTGCATATGCCACCAAAAGATCTTCCTCGACTTCATAACCCATAAGTATCACCCAAGTTGTCATGGGATCAACTGCCTCCATCATATAGGTATCTGTATCAACCATGAAACAAATTGTATTCGCATATGTCTAGACAATACTCTCTGGTAACCTTTCTCTTGCATGCATCTTCTTCTGAAAATCTTTAAAATATCCCCATGCAATCTTATCAAAAACATTACCCAACATTCTAATGTTCATTTGTAATAGTGTCGGTGTGTCCTTAGACCACTCAACATCACCGACACTGGGAAAACAGTTCTAAAAGTAGAAAAATAAACCAATGATCAACTGCCAAATTTAAACTTCAATCTCTTATCCTTCTTGATAGACTCAATATTCAGCATCAGTTGACACCACAATGCCTCAGACAAATCATAATCAACATCTTTCTTTATCATCTAGTATGCGGTATGAATGGTTGTGGCAGGGATGTTGATCATCCTGCTAGAATGATATATCCAATAACCAATAATCATTGAAGCATATCTAACTGTCAGATAGTTAATATTATTCATTATCATTGCTCTTCCATCCCATCTTGAATTAGTCAGCTTTTCAACATCATTTTTAGGAATGGATCTCAATACTGAAACCTACCAATTGATAAAACGATCTAACATCTTTTACATGTAACACTCCATAGGGAACTTCAGATAGGGCTCCGACGGGATCAATTTCAATAGACTTAAATGGTGCCTTTTAAATTCAGGACGGGGTCTGTCTGTAACATCTACTAGCTGCAGGGTATATATTCTCAAAGATTCAGGCTTCAGATACAGAAAATAGGATTTGTCGGATAAATACCTTTTATTGCTTACATAACTAGGGTTTCGACACCGACAATGTTCTCTCGCCGATTACCAATTATTGATCACCTCAAATCTCCTCAAAACTTCGTCAATCTAGTAAGATGTTGCAAACACAAACTTTTCTCTTCTCTTCTCGCTCTCCGAGTACTCACAAGAATCCAAAGTGACAAATGACATTCACAAAGTTCTTTTTATTTGCCCATTATCTACTGCATCAAATGCTATTACCGGTAAAATCATAAAACATCTTTTAACATACTACTGGTTCTCATAACACATCAAACCTACCAGTTTGATCATAAAATCACTTCTCAATATCATAATGCATCAAAGTATGTATATTTAACTTACCTCATGGTCCATCAAGGGGCTCTGAAATGGATCTAACATTAAGTTCCCCGTAAGCTTTTTAATAGCTTAGTTTGTCAATGAAGGGTTCTCCACACTAGGTGAAGAATTGGGAACTTCATATGGTTTCTCATCATCCTTCTTTTTCTAGATTTTGTTCATTTCAGCTCTAGTCTCCTCCACATCAATTTTTATCTTCCATTTTAGGTCATCAGATTGATTTACCGATTGATTCACCTTCGCTCTGCAAAACTTTGCAATATGTCTTGGTTGATGACAATGATAACAAGCCATACCAGATTCTCTCCAAGGTCCAGCATTGCCTCTACCAGTCCTTCTTCTGTAGTTCATAGTTACATGACCGTAGTTATGATAGATTGTGCAAACCACATTCATCCTCTTTTCCATCTCATAGGGGCTCGACCGGTTAGCATAGGGTCTCTGCCAATTAGGACTTCTTCGGTCATTAAAGGTTCTTTGCCAACCACCACCAGACCTTTGACTCATGTGAGGTGTCGGATTATTTGCTCCATACCTACACTCAACAGCTCTATGCCCATGCATGTTGCAAGTGTAAGAATATCCATTAAAAGTTCTAGGCTTATATTCTTGATATGTATTAGGTCTAAAACCATTAGTAACATTAGATCAACTTTTACAAACATTAGCAGTATGTCCTCGCTTATGACAATTGAAACATACAAGTTTATAAGGTTTCCTACCGATAGATTTCTGAATTTTAGGTGCAGATTTACCTTCTTCCATGTAGTCTATTGTACTAGAAGACTCACCTTTCTCAAATGTAGTATAACCCAATCCAGTTGTGTCACCTTTCATCCTTTCTGATTGAATCTGTTCATCAAGCATGGTAGAACTTTTGTTAAACTTAGCAAACTTTTCATTAGCATCAACAAGTTCCTTTGTAAGGTCTTCATTCCTTTTCATAAGAGTCTCTCTAGGAGACATTGCCATATTCATTTATACCTTTATTTCTTCTTTTTCTTCTTTTTCCTCATGTCAATGAGCATATAGGGTACCGACTTCCTGATTCAACTTAAAGATCTCATGTTCTTTCTCTTTGATCTTGTCTTCTGATGTCCTCCTTGCTTCAAGTTCTTGACTCATTCTAATGGTTGGGGCTTCTAGCTCTCTCCTCAAGTTAGCCTTCTCATCATTCAGTTTCTCCACTTCATCAACCAATGCATGTATGTTTGCTTCATCAGAAGAGCTGCTCTCAGAAACCTCCAAGAATTGTTCAGTTAGCTCTCTTCTCTTAGCAAGTAAGGCTTTATACTTGCCTTTCAATGTTTCTAGGGCTTCCTCAGTTTCTGCAAGTTTATTAGACATCTCTCTATAGCTCATTCCTTCCCCCATGTCTACCTTAGGGATCCTTCCCAAGTAGTTAAGCCTCAAGGAAGTTTGGCTCTGATACCAATTGATAAACTTATAAGGCACTGAGAGGGAGGAGTGAACCAGTGCAAGAAAAAACCTTAAGAATATAATTACACCTCTTAACAACTTTAAAATCAATAGGCATGCAAGGAAAATAATCACATAAGAAAACTCTACATAAAACATGCCAACCATAACACAATGATTTATACATGGAAACCTAAAAGGGAAAAATCATGGTGGGAGTTAGTACCTACAAGATTCACTATCTACAGAATAGAAACCTCTGACCAGTTAAGGTCTTACAAATATGCCCTGTTAGGAGTCACCCAGTGAAAGGATTTTCTATGATGAGCTCTGTTAGGAGCTATGCCCTATTAGGAGCAGCCTCGCAAGAGGATTTAAACTCAGATGTTGAGCTACCCTGTTAGGGGATTTATAGATTAAGGCTTGTCAGGACCTACCTAGTTAAGGGATTTGACTGATGTAACTGTTAGGATAACAATAGTTCAATGATCTTCATATAACACTTATGTGTCTGATAAGATTTCCTTCAGTTCCTCCAAAACTTCAACAACACATCAATACACAGCTTCACTAATCACCACAAAATCAAAATCGCATCCTTCGCTAATGATCTCTCTCATGCATTCATACTTATCTCATAACTCTTCACATTTTTATAGACATAAACTTAGTCGGCTCATAACCTTGGAACAATTTCCTCATGAATAATGATGAATGGAAAGTACTCAACAGATACTGAGAGGGGGGGGTAAATCAGTACAGGCAAAAACTTTCCCTGAAACTAGTTTTAACTACAAAGACTGAACTAACCAGTAAACAGTATCACCAATCTAAGTCAGGGCACAACCGGTAAGACACAGTGAGACTGTGAAAGACATAGACCGGTTAACACTTAGATCTTCATCTCTCCAAACATCTCCTATCCACTCCACTCATATGCATAGACAAGTAATACATCATAAATATAAAGACTACTGATTCAGCATGCATTAACACTTAACAGAAAATACAAATCATCATATGAAAAGACATCACACATGACACACTAATTTTTCACATGGAAACCCAACTGGGAAAAACCATGGTGGCGATGAAAACCCACAAGTTGTTCTTTGAACTCTTCTGAAGTCTGCTCTGTTAGGAGCCTAATCTGGTTAAGGATTACAATAGGTTCTGCTAGGAACTGATCCTGCTAGGGATCACCCAGTTAAGGGATGCCTAAATACCCGGTTAAAGGTTAGAACCCTTTTAAAGGTTACCTCGCAAGAGGATTTGAAGAACTCATTGAATTGAGTCACCCTGTTAAAGCTACCCAGTTAAGGGATTTTCCAACTGCTGAAATGGTTAGAAGTCAATAGGTAATACACTGATCTTATAACAACACACAATGCCAAGGCAGATCCTCTTTAGCTCCTTTTCTTCTGCAATCACACTCTACAGGTATCAACACACTTCTCCGGTCTGGCAAGAATCAAGTATCTCTTCACTTGGATACACACATAACATTTGCCAACAACTTCAAAATGAAAAACATCATCAACCTTATAGGAAACAGATAGGTCGCTAGCATAAACCCTAAACCCTAAACATTTAGGTTTAACAATTCAGTCGGTTCAATTCTGACTGTTAATCACACTGCATTAAATACAATAGTCTTGAACAGATCTCAAGACGTTCTCCAATGTTCATTCTTTGCCGCTTCAGGAAGCTGATAACCCATCACACACTCTCCACTGTTTACAGAGACTTCACTCATTCCTGAGGTAGATAGGATCAATCTTCTTCATGCAAGATCCTCAAGTAAATCCTTCACGTGCACAAGGCTGACATGGCAACATGATCTGATCTTCATTACAATGATAACTCATCACAGGATGTCATCGGTTGAATCACACAAGCTTGGACTGCATCAACCAGAAACCCTGAAGCTAAGACTACCAACCAGTAGTCATTGTAAATGAAACGCCGATACAAAACTTCCTATATATCGGTTCTCATTCCAACATACCAGTTCACCTTAGACAAACATACCGCTTCACTTTTTCACATATACCGGTTCACATCATCATACCAATTCTCTTGCTAGTTTGCTTACTACAATATACTGGTTCATGCTTCAGCATATTGACATCAATGACAACATACAATATCATCATATCATCAAGCTCTGCAGATATGCCAACAATCTCCCCCTTTGCCATTGATGGCATTATACAAAGATATCTCTCTGCTTGACATCTTCTTCTCCCCAATACTACAGATATCTTCTCCGCTTCACATCTTTTCCCCCTTTGACAACAATGCCAAAGTGGAGGCACACACATCTATGTTCCACTATGCTGCTCCCCCTAAGTAGTAGCATCCTTCAACACATCAATCCTAAAAAAGATTTATCAATGCAATACCTGACTGATGTGGAGCACACACCTTTAGTTCACCTCTTGAAGGGGCAGCACCCCTAATTCACCTCTTAAGTAGGTAAATGAAGCCTTCGGTAGAGGCTTGGTGAATATGTCTGCTAGCTGCTCCTTACTGGAAACATGTTCTAGTACAACCTCTTTTCTCTGAACCTTCTCCCTCAAGAAATGATACTTGACCTTGAAGTGCTTGGTTCTAGCATGCAAAACTGGATTCTTGGAAATATTGATTGCACTTGTGTTGTCACGGAATATACTCACCGGTTCAGATACAGGAACTTTGAAACCACTCAATACATGCTTCATCCATATTGTCTGAGTACAGTTCATAAATGCTGCAACATATTCCACTTCTATTGTAGACTAAGAGATACAACTCTGCTTCTTACTCATCCATGAGACTAGTCTACCACCAAGAAAGAATGCACCACTAGTTGTGCTCTTCCGATCATCCACATTACCGGCCCAATCAGCATTTGTAAACAATTTGAGGTCGAAATCATTATTGTGTGGATACCACAATCCATAGTCAATAGTTCCCTTCAGATATCTAAGAATCCGCTTGACTGCTACCAAGTGGGATTCTCTTAGACTTTTTTGGAACCGTGCAGTAATGCCCACTATATGTGCAATTCCAGTCTGCTATGTACTACATAGTGCAACTTACCAATCATTGATCGGTAATCTTTCTCGTTCACCAATACTGAGTCATCTTCTTTTGACAATTTGCAACCGGTTACCATCGGTGTGCCAACCGGTTTGCTATCTTCCATGCCAAAGGTCTTCAACACCTCTTTGACATACTTGGACTGAGTGATAAAGATACCATCTTTCATTTGTTGAATATGTAGTCCAATGAAGAACTTAATATCTCTTATAAGTGACATCTCAACTTCCTTCTTCATCTCATCTGCAAAATCATGTATCATCTTGTCATCTCCACCAAAAATTATGTCATCAACAAATACTTCACAAATCAGAATCTGATCTCCTTCTAATTTCAAATAGATATTGCTATCTTCACTTGTTCTTTCAAATCCAATCTTCACAAGATGGGAGTGTAAGCATTCATACCATGCTCTAGGTGCCTGCTTCAATTCATACAAGGCTTTATGTAGCCTGCACACCATGTCACTATCTTCTGATAGGGAAAATCCATCTGGTTGCTCTATATACACCTCCTCTTCAAGTATTCCATTCAAGAATGTAGATTTTACATCCATTTGATATACTTTGAATCCCTTGAAGGCTACATATGCAAGAAGCATACGAACTCCTTCCAATCTAGCTACTAGAGCAAAGGTTTCTCCATAGTCTTCTCCTTCTTCTTGAGCATATCCCTTACACACCAGTCTGGCTTTGTTCCTTACCACTGTGCCATCTTCATTCAACTTATTTCTGAAAACCCATTTGGTGCCAATGACATTTTTATGCTCAGGTCTGGGTACCAAAGACCATGTGTCATTCTTTTCTATCTGGTCAAGTTCCTCTTCCATTTCCTTGATCTGGTCTTCATCTTTATGTGCCTCTTTAAAAGTTTTAGGCTCAAATTCAAAGATCATGCAAGAGTTTTCTCTGACTTTTCTTCTTGTAAGAATTCCTACATCCTTATCTCCTATGATCTACTTTGGATCATGATTCAGCTTAACATACCTAGGTATGATCTTAACAGATTCCTCTTGGTTTTCTTCTTCATCCTCATCTTCATCAACATCAGCATCTACCGATGTAGGAGCACTGTTACTGGTACTTGGCTATTTTGCAACCGGTTCCCAGAAGGTTACAACCAGTTCATCTACTACTTGCTTACTGTCAATTTTCTTAGGTTTCTCAAAAATTTCATCAACTCTAACATTGACACTTTCAATAATTCTCTGAGTCCTATTGTTGAAACACTTGAGAGCTTTGCTCTTGGTGGAATACCCTAGGAATATTCCCTCAACACATTTTGCATCAAACTTGCTCTGGTGTTCACTCCTCTTGATATAACACTTGCTACCAAACACTCTAAAGTAGCTTACTATAGGATTCTTACCGGTCCAATACTCATAAGGTGTTTTATCCTTACCTTTCTTGATGAGTACTTGGTTCATTGTGTAGACTTCAGTGCTCACCGCTTCTCTCCAAAAAGTGTGAGAAACATTTCCTTGAATCAGCATGGTTCTGGCTACTTCAACTACAGTCCGGTTGTTTCTTTCTGCTAAGCCATTCTGTTGTGGAGTCCAGGGGGCAGACAGTTGCCTCTTGATGCCATTTTCTTCATAGTACTTATTGAGCTCACTAGAAGTGAACTCACCTCCTTGATCAGTTCTAAGGCATTTGATTCTCTTACCACTTTCTTTTTTAACCAATGCTCTGAAGGCTTTGAACTTTCCAAAAGCTTCAAACTTGTCTTTCAAGAATGTGACCCACATCATTCTTGAGCAGTCATCAGTGAGAATCATAAAGTACCTATCTTCCTGCACACTCCTAGTTTTCATAGGACCACACAAATCAATATGCACAAGATCAAGTAAATTGTCTGCAGTGAAAGATTTACCTTTGAAGGTTGAGGAAGACATTTTCCCCAGTTGACACTCTCTGTACAAAGGATTCTCCAGTTTTCTCAACACATGCAATCCTCTGACTGCCTTGATCTTACTTGCCTTTACTATATTATCAAAGTTTACATGGCAGAGTCTCATCCAAACTTAGCCATTAGACATGTACTGATATTTGCATTCAGCTGAAATAAGTTACCTCTGGTCTGCATACCGATGGCCATTAGTTCACCACTCTTTCCTTTTATTTTGCACACTCCATCTTTGAATTCCAAAGTGAGTCTATTATCATTCATCTGGGCAACACTCAAAAGGTTGTTCCTGAGACCTTCTACCCAATACACATTATCAGCACTACTTTTTCCATTTAGAGAGATGGACCCTTTGTCTTTTACCATACATGGTGCATCATTACCAAATCGGACCACACCACCATCATACTCTTCTAGAGACAGAAACTTACTCTAGTCACCAGTCATGTGGTGAGAAAAAACCATTGTCAATAATCCACTCATTGGAATTATCAAAGCTGGAGACAAGAGCCATCTTGTCTAGCACATCTTCCTTAACTGCTACAAACACAATGTCTTCACTTTCTTCATCTTTTGATTCCTCATCAGTGACACCTTCATCAACTGCTACAAAACAGTTTCTCCTGTTTCCTCCTTTGAACTTCTTGAACTTCTCTGGTTTGTCCTTATTATCACCATTAAGACAGTTTACAACAATGTGTCCTATCCTATTCCAAGAAAATAATTTCAAAGGAAGCTTACCTCTGTATTTACTGGTTCCCTTAGGAAGTCTCTTGGCAAGAAGAGCTTCAAATTCCATCAGGATTTCCTTATCATCCATTTCTCTGCTTTGTCTTGGTTCACAACTGGTACTTGCTTCTTTTCCCTTTCTGGATGGTGCAGCAGAAGCTTTAAAGGTTGATTCAGTCTTCTAAATACTGCCATCATAATTATTCAGCTCATATGCGGTCAGCTTAGCAATGATGGAGTCTAGGGATACCTTTGTCTTGTCTATAGACCTCAAATCCTAAATAGCAGCAACCCTTATTGCATAGACTGGTAGCAAGGATCTTAAGACTTTGCTAACAATAGTGGAATGATCTATTTTACCTACTGCACTCTTGATGTCTCTAACAACAATTTTGATTCTTATTCCATATTGTTGAATGGTCTCTCCTTCAATCATCCGCATCTCTTCAAACTTTCCCCTAAGGCTCTCTTCCTTAGCTTGTTTCACATGATCATCACCGCCATAGATATTCTCCAAAGCATCCCATACTTCTTTGGGATTGTCTTTATCCTGAACATCAATAAACTCAATGTCCGATAGACTGCTGATTAGGGCTTCCATGACTTGTCCATTCTCCTGAATCTCTCTTCTTTGATCATCAATGAGAGTACTGGTAGGGATAACATAAGCATTCTCAACATAGCTCCAGTGTTGAGCACCCATGCTTCTAATATAGATCTTCATCATGTCCTTCCATATCTTCAATTTCTCTCTGTTGAACTTTGGACCTTCCCTCTTCATCATTAGAGTAGGATCTTTTCCTCAAGTGGTTAAGCTTACAACACAGAGGACCTGGAGGATGCTATGATACCAATTGATGAATAATGATGAATAGAAAGTACTCAATAGATACTGAGAGGGGGGGGTGAATTAGTATAGGCAAAAACTTTCCCTGAAACTGGTTTTAACTGCAAAGACTGAACTAACCGGTAAACAATATCACCAATCTAAGTCAGGACACAACCGGTAAGACACAATGAGACTGTGAAAGACATAGACCAGTTAACACTTAGATCTTCACCTCTCCTAACATCTCCTATCCACTCCACTCATATGCATAGACAGGTAATACATCATAAATATAAAGACTACTGGTTTAGCATGCATTAACACAACAGAAAATACAAATCATCATATGAAAAGACATCACACATGACACACTGATTTTTCACGTGAAAACCCAACTGGGAAAAACCACAGTGGAGATGAATACCCACAAGCTATTCTTTGAACTCTTCTGAAGTCCGCTCTATTAGGAGCCTAATCTGGTTAAGGATTTACAATAGGTTTTGCTAGTGTAGCGTCGTAAATTGTACGCACTTGCTAGGGTGGTACAATTTCACACCTAGTTTAGCACCCGCCTTGGCGCATTTTGCATTTTGCATTGCATTTCCCCTTTAGCACTTAATTAATTAAATTAATTAGGTCTAAGGTCCTATTTTATCATCTCCCATATCATAAAGTTGGGCCCTTTCATTAAAGTGTGCCCCTTTCATTTTATTCTTCCAATACATCATTTAATCAAAAACCCTAATTAGGTCCTATTTTGAACTTGGGGGCTTGGTTTCGGGGGTCAAAACATCTCGAAATCACCTGTAACTTCGGGATTCTCTCTAAAATCATCATATCTGATGGCCCTGAAAATTTGGTGAAAAGTTGTCGGGACCATGGCGCCCGTGCAACATGGTCCCGGACATTTTTCCCGAAATTTTGGGAGCACGATCCAATCATAAAATAAAGCTTAACCCCAAGAAATTGGCGGGATATTCAATCTCTAGGTCGGCCAAAAGTCAAAATTAAGACCTAGGGTTTCATACATAAAAGCTCTCTTTCCTCATTGGAAAGGATCCGATTTTTGTTTCCAGGAACTTCATATGCAGCGAAAGAGCAGATCTTTGAAGACTTCAACAACACTCAACATCATTCTATCAAGCATCTATCAAATTCATTCATTCATCCAATTAGGGCTTGGAAGACATTGAAGAACAATAGGAGATTACCGACTGAAGATTGGCTTGTGCTCCTCCCTTGAGGGTTGGGTATGATTTCATATTGTTTTCATGTCCTTACATAAGCTTTGATATATCATTTATTCATGCTTTAGATCACATTGCATCTTGATTTAGAGCATTTGCATTATCATTTACAAGCAATTAGGGTTTACTTTCTAGGTTGCTCTAGTTTGCTTTCTTGCATTTTGGACCTTGCACACACACTAGGTCTGCACACACAATACATTTTACAATACAACTTGGCTATTCGTGGAGGTGGAAATCACCGAAGCGGGGGTTTGACTAAGGCAAAACCCTATATAGCCGCCCTTCCCCCTTTTCAGATATTATTGCAGGTTTCGGGATTCGGACGACGCCGCAGGACACAGATCCGGAAAGAGGAGACTGAGACAGAACTCTGTGTGCAATTGCAGCTCAGACGACTGGGACAGGGGCGCTGGGCGCCCTGGTCCTGCCAGGACAGGGGCGCTGGGCGCCCTGGTCCCTGGGACAGAGGCGCTGGGCACCCTGGTCCTCCGGACAGACAGCTTTCCGACAGTTTCCAGACAGTGTTTCAAGGTGCAAAACAGTGGTTTCCGGTGCAGTTTTCAGGACAGTGGCGCCCGCGCCCCCGTCCCGAACATTTTCAGTCAGATTTTAACTCCGGGTACGCATTTTCATTCTTGTCTTATCCTTATGTTTACAGCTTTCCATCATTTAAGTTCAATTCTGCAATCTTGTCATTAGTTCCTACTTGCATTTTGAGGTTAGGGATTGAACTTGCATCATTTTATCTTTCAATTTCAACAAGGGAATAGAAATCCTAATAGATATCCCGTGGCTCTCTCTTTCACAAAAAAAAGTAGCCAATTGTGCGATATCTCTAAGCTCTTTCGTATTCCGTAATGTGTGTCAAAAGGTAGGATTAGGGCATGTTAACCTAGTCTCGCTTTTTCCCCTACATAGCTAGGAACTAATCTTGCTAGGGATCATCTGGTTAAGGGATGCCTAAATACCTGGTTAAAGGTTAGAACCCTGTTAAAGGTTACCTCACAAGAGGATTTGAAGAACTCATTGAATTGAGTCACCTTATTAAAGGATTTACACAAATGCCTGTTAAAGCTACCCAGTTAAGGGATTTTCCAACTGCTGAAATGGTTAGAAGTCAACAGGTAATACACTAATCTTATAACAGCACACAATGCCAAGGCAGATCCTCTTTAGCTCCTTTTCTTTTACAATCACACTCTGCAGGTATCAACACACTTCTCTGGTCTGGCAAGAATCAAGTATCTCTTCACTTGGATACACACATAACATTTGCCAACAACTTCAAAATGAAAAACATCATCGACCTTATAGGAAACAGATAGGTCGCTAGCATAAACCCTAAACCCTAAACATTTAGGTTTAACAATTCAGTCGGTTCAATCCTGACGGTTAATCACACTGCATTGAATACAACAGTCTTGAACAAATCTCAAGACGTTCTCCAATGTTCATTCTTTGTCGCTTCAAGAAGCTGATAACCCATCATGCGCTCTCCACCATTTACAGAGACTTTGCTCATTCCCGAGGTAGATAAGATCAATCTTCTTCATGCAAGATCCTCAAATAAATCCTTCACACACACAAGGCTGACGTGGCAACATGATTTGATATTCATTACAATGCTAACTCATCACAGGATGTCATCGGTTGAATCACATGGGCTTGGACTGCATCAATTGGAAACCCTGAAGCTGAGACTACCAACCGGTAGTCATGCCAAATGAAACCCCGATACAAAACTTCCCATATACTAGTTCTCATTCCAACATACCGGTTCACCTTAGACAAACATACCGCTTCACTTTTTCACATATACCGGTTCACATCATCATACCGATTCTCTTGCCAGTTTGCTTACTACAATATACCGGTTCATGCTTCAACATATTGACATCAATGACAACATACAATATCATCATGTCATCAAGCTCTGCACATATGCCAACATTTCCTAGGTTCAATGAATCTAGACAAACTTACATTACACGTCGAACTTATGTCGGCCACCGACATAACAAACCAAAAATAAAATAAAACTGTATCGGTTTACCGATCTTAGTGACTTTATCACTACCAGTTAAGTGTTCTTCCAAATAGCATACTCTATACATCAAATCTTGATCATCCTATTGAATCTACTAATGCGGTCATGAATATAACACCAAATACTTGTCTCCATCACTCCTGTAAAACCGCATCATCCAACTCTTCATCAATCGCTTGTTTCGGTTGCTAGAATGCAACTATGTTCATGTTTACCGGTTGAATACCTATTTGTTGGTTCATTGTTAAAATGTCTTCTCTACCGGTTATGCTTTACCGGTTGGCTTACAAGACTTATGTGACTATAAAAACATAGTTGCCATCAATGAAAACATAAAACAAGTCACCAATCAGCTCTTTACATCAAGACATCATCATCAAGCCAACACATTCCTTAGCTTATAGTTGGTGAAGTGTTGCAGATGGTTGACTGAGGTTCCCTAATGTGTTATGTTGCCCCCTTGGTCATCTCGAAGTCATATTGGTGGTCCAAATTGAAACTTGAGTTTGTTGTATTGGCAAATGCCAATTGTTTAATCTTTTGGGCCGTCTCATGTGGTTTTTGGTCCATTTGGTAGCATGTGGTTGCATGGGCGTTATTTCGGGAGTATCTAGAAGGTGTGTTGACATGGTGTCATCCTTCATACACTTCATTTGTCTTCCACATTTGCCTTGGAGACTATCTTGAAGCCAATGATTTCGTATGAACATGTTACATCTTATTAGGTTGACTTTGTATACGCTATTGATATGTTTTATTTATACATTTTGAGCTTAATTCCCACAATGGTTTTCCCCAATTTGGGTTTTCCACATAAAAACCTTGGTGTTCTTGTGTGGTTGCTCTTGCTATTTCTATTATTTGTTTGCATACATGTGGTGGATTTAATATATGCTAAGTAATGATTTAATCTAATCAAGTTTTTAGTATCTGTTGATTCACCTCCCCCTCCCTGCAATTTAGTGGTGTGCAATAGAGATATCCTTATTGTGAGTAACTAGTTATGAGATGGTTTGGTATTGAAAAGTTGTCGACGAAACCTCTACACAATGTGTAGGAAGGCCATCAAAGATGAGTCCTTAAGGAGGTCTACATTGTAGGTCTTGTCCTTCTAAGGTTTTCTTTAAACTTACAATTCCTTCTTGATGATATTGTGTATTTTATCTCTCTTTTCAAATCAAGTTGTACACTATCTTCTAAATTTATTTTGCTAAAGTAATGATAAGTCTTATCTTGATGATCATAGACTTAATTGTCAATTGATCTTATGTTGTAAATCTAGGGGTGTAGACAAGTTGCAAATAAAAGTATTGGATGCTAGATGAATACAATACAAAGATGAGAAAACAACTTGAGAAGAAGTGCTATGGCATGTTTGTTAATTGATAGAAGTAATATTTTAGAGTAATAAGATTGATTCATTGTATACATAACCCTTGGATAAGTGACATATCATAACATGTGGTTTTGAATAATGTATCACGTTATTGTTTCAAAAAAGGTGATTGTAAATTAATCAAATTGGTATATATTAGATAGGTTTTATTGTGTCCAGAAGTGTCTAAAAATTGGACATTACAGAAATTGTGACCATTTTTATGAACAACCAAGAGTCAATGTCATGCAATAGAAATTTGAAAACACATATCAAATTAATCAATTAAGCAAAACCACTTCATAATTGTACAAGAAGGAGTCCGGCATGGAATACATGACTAATTTTATGTGTTAATTATGTGTTACTTGGATTTATTAAGCCTAATCGAATTGTTTGTTTGTGATTGAGTTGTCTGATTTCATGGTTTAAATTGTTCACTTCTAGACAATTGCAGACAAATAAAACCGACAACGAAGCAAAATGTCTCCCATCCTTTTCTTCAGAATAATTGGAAACTGACACGTTTAACTTGTTGCTCTCCTTAGAAAGCAACCACACAATCAAAAAGGACAAATGAAACCCAAAGCGAAAATGCCATGTAAATTAAATGTGCATAATTACTTTCGACATCTGACACTATTGAGGCCAATTCAGAGGTTCACCATGGAAAGGGCATCCATCCATCTTCTTACATAGCTGAAACTGTCATATTTTTGGAATTCCGCGGTAGAGGTGCTCAGGCAATCGAGGAGTTGCAATAGCCTCTACAGGCTTGGCCATGTAAGTTACAAGTCCCGGAGACTCTCTGAGATCTATGTCTTCTGCCTTAGTTCCTTCAGGAGGGCTCCATGTGAAATGGTGAAGTAAGTGAGCCAACATAGACTGAACCAGATAAATGGCCAATTGTGCACCAGGGCAAACCCTCCGCCCCGCACCAAATGGCAGCAATCTAAAATCATGGCCCTTAATGTCAACATCCTCTTCAAGAAATCTCTCAGGCCTAAAGGCCAATGGATCATTCCACATAGCTGGATCCCTAGCAATGGCCCACACATTAACTTGTACATTGGCCCCCTTGGGTATGTCATACCCACCTATCTTCACATGCTCTTTTGCTTTGTGTGGAAGCATCATGGGAGTCGGTGGATGCAAGCGCAGAGCCTCTTTTGTGAGACATTGCAGGTAGGGCAAATTAGGAAAATCGGTCTCATTGATTACTCGGTCCTTGCCAATAACCCTATCTAGCTCTTCTTGAACTTTCTGCTGTACTCGAGGATTGCGAACAAGTTCAGCCATGGCCCATTCTACAGTTATAGCTGTTGTATCTGTCCCTGCAGTGATCATGTCCTGCAACAGATTGCAGAAATTTGTAAAAATGATAACATTATTTATTTTCAGTACATGTATGAATTGAATAGCATTGTAACATGTATGAATTGAATAGCATTGTAAGTTTCTGGATTGGATTGGATTGCGTGTAAGTTTTGATAAGAAAATTCACCATCAAAACTGTCCCACAATCTAATCCAAAAACAGGAACTTACAACTCTAGGAATGGTAAAAATCTGATATCATTAATTGGATAACATTACACTATGTTCTATTACTTTTATAGGATTAGGATAGCCTACAAGATCACATAAGACCATTGAACAATGCAAATGGGTCTGCTAACTTAAGTACTCATTATAAGGCATTTGGGGATGGTGAAACTTATTAGTCAATGAAGGTATAAAGTCATGTAAGGATGTGGAGGCTTACCCAGAGGAGACCAATGATGGTATCCTCGCTCAGATCATATTTTTCTTGCAGTGTAAGTAGTGCATCCACAAAATGTTGTTTTGCACCGCTCTTCTGTCGAGCCAGAGTGTGCTCTTCCATAATGGCTTTGCTGAGTCTGTCTCTCCTGGCACAATGCTTAGCAAATGCACCTTCTTCCAAAGGGAACATCCAACGGAGATGGGGAATATATTCAGCCATAGTGAGGGAACCTCCCAGCTTCACTCCTGCTGAAACTATTTCCTTGAACTCCACTCCTTGTGGATCCATCTTCCCTTCTTTATTTACAAACCGTTTTCCAAAGGCAATTCTGGTAATGTTGTTGAATGCCACAGGTGACAGATATTTCCTAACAACCAAAGCCTTATCTATGCCTTCGTTCAAACACATTAGTTAGGAGCAATCGATAAGGGAAAAAATCTTAAACTAACAAAGATAAAATGTTCAAATATCAGCTGGGAACAGAACAGTCATAAGAACTTTAAAATGACTAACAAAGAATTTGCAGTTTGAACTTCGTTTATCAGAAGCACTGGAATACAAATACATGCCAGGCAGGAAAAAGAGTCAATCGAGAGTCACTAATAGGCACCCCAACCATATGTGAATATCTATAAACCTTGGCGTGAGACAAAATACCAATGAATTTTCAATTATGAATGCCAATGTCTAGCAGTATTTGATCCAAACACCAACTGTTACACTTGTTTTATTTAAAAGAACCCTCTCAAAAGGCAATCCTATTGATTTGAATAATAATAGCATACCTTGATCCTTATAGATGGATTCCACCATTGCAGCAACCTCCTCCTCTCTCACAACCCTGAGAGCCTCCAACCTCTTGGCATTGAAAAGCTCCAGGGTACATACCTTCCGGACCTTGACATAATGGGCACCATAATCCGCCCAAATCAAGTCCTGACCACCTCTACTGAATCTATCAGTTGATCTGTTTCTGTACCTGTCAGCCAGCTGCTGATCATACTCCTTAAGAACCTCCTTTGCCATCTCTGTATTGCTCACTATCACATTCAGCGTCGACCCAAACCACACAGACATGATAGGACCATATTGCTTGGACCATTCCCAGAAGCACCTAAACCTCACTGCACCTATGTCTAGCAGATTCCCCACTACAGGCAGTGCCCAGGGGCCTGGAGGAAGCCTGTATCTCTTCCATTGCACCACCTTGTATACTATTACCAACAACAGCACTAAGCCAACCCCACCCCAAACAACCATTATGATCTCTATGTCTATTCTCTATTACTGCCCTATTGCATTGCCTTCCCTCCCTAGCCTATTTATGTGAATCCCTAACAGGTTGTAGTTGGCTGTCACATCCCAGGCAATCAAGGCTATCTACCAGTCTAAGGCAATCAAGGCTATCTATCAGTCTAATGGTCTGAATGAATGAAAGATTTTAACAATGTCCACGCAATCCAGGCTAATGAATGGTTGAAACGAGAGTAATGTCATGAGCATGGGTTGCATGATAGGATAAGAATGTCGGGAGACAAACTTGTAGGTAGAGTAAATATGGGCGATTTTTACATCATCAATAACAATGGACAGAGTGTGGAGTGAGGTGGCATTCGTACCATTAATATGGGATGGCGACCTTTTTCCCTAGCATGGAAATGGCAGGTAGTGGAGAAAACAACATGTAAAGGACAATTAACCCACAACCCTTCATTAAAAACATGGTTTTAGAGGGCATGAAAATCCAAAGAAACTCGAGTAGGAGACAGCTAACAAGGCAAAAAATAACAGAGAGAAAGGGGAGAATGGAGGCGCTTCCCTTGGGAATTGAAAAAGCATAAAGAAGAGGGGACTTTTTGTTGGAAAAAGCATAAAGAAAAGAGGATTTTTGCCATAAAATTTGGTAGATGGAGATGCTCTGGTAGATCTGTAGCGGAATGTGGGAGCATAGTCAAAGCATGTGAATTGTTTGACAGAATGTCTTGAAGAATTGCGGTCTCATGGAGTGCAATGGTCGCAAGATATGAACAAAATGGATTCGTCGATAGTTCTTTAAAACTTGGAAGCAAATGTAAATGGGCATGTGTAAAGCATATCCTCCCTGCGTACGCTAAAGTGAGAATCGACCTCTGCTAAAGCATGAAGCAGGGAGATATAGACAAGTTGGTCAACCAAACTATTGGCAAGTAGAGTTGAGGAAGATTGTAGGAGCTGAGTGGGACAATTTGGCAACAATTTTAGATGTAATTTTCCACCCAAATGGTTAGGTGCTCTTGGTTCCAAACCTTTGCTAATATTTCCTGCATTTTATTTAAGCAGTGCTTAATGACAACATTCCTTGTTTGCTTATATTTCTACTCATAGAAGAAATTCCAAATATTTTCATATCTACGTGTAGAGATTTAAATACATCTTATCTTGGGATTTATTCGACAGGTCTGGTAGTAATACATGCTGAAACTAGTAGAAGACGAGGCTTATAAACATAATATGGCATGATAATCTATAAGAGAGACTAGATTTCCACAGTTCATTAAGATTATTGTTAGTTTTTAGATTTCATCATATAGGCTTTTGTTTGCATCAACGTTTTAGATCACACTCCTCCATGATCCATCATAATGATGAGAAAGCTGAAAGCTTTTGTTTTTCTCCTACAACTCTCTTATCTTATAGAAACACTTTATGTCATGTGATGATTGCAAGCTCTAAAGATTCTAATTAATTTTCATGTTGAATAATGAATTGACTACTGCAGAGATCTTGTAATTAAGTTTATGCTAGTGCAAGTGAGTTGTGTTTAGATTTGCGGACCATATCAACTTGTTTGCCAATAAGTTCTAGCAACATGCTCATACGATTGAGATGTAAGGTATGATCCACAGTCACACTCATATACTTTTGCTACAATTTAAAAATATATTCATATAAGGACGAAAATATGTTTTCCATGGAGGTGTTATTCTATCTTGTTTCATATTTTAATTTTTTTTAGCATTAATAATAACTTCTTATAGGGGAAAGGACCCAGTAGTTGTGCACCCTAACTTCACGCTTCTCAAAATTCTACTTGGAAATTTCAAATCACTCCGATTTTTTTACAGCAACTTACTTGGCAAGTCCCCTGCTTATAACTAAGGTTTCAAGGCCACATCATCAAATATGATGCCACATCAGCATGCTTTTTGCCAAGGTGTCCAAAACAGCGCAAAAAAAAAGTGAGACCAATAGGCGTGCAAAAGAGACCCCAATAGTTGTTCAGCTGATGTGGCATCACCTGATTGGTTACTTTTTACAATATTGGTACATTTCTTAACAACTATTGATACATTTCCTAACAATTGTTGGTACATTTTCTAACAAAAATTGATAATTTTTGTTTCAAACAATAGGTTTTATTTGTTCAATTTTTGGAACAAAAGTTATCAACAACCCTCACAACAATTGGAACATGCTCAACTACTGGGTCCTTTCCCCTAGTTTTTATTAGTGCGTGCCATGGCAGGATACTTATGCATCCATGATGTTCTTAAATACATTAAATAGTTATCAATCATTGTCTTTGGCAACCAATCATTGTTTAAAATTTTTCAAAATAAAATATTAACAAAAATTATTTTAAAACATAATTTATTTTTCATCTGATTGGTCATATTAATTTCAGTAACATAAAATTTAATTTTTACCAAAAAAATAATACAGAATTTTCCTATAATTATTACTACTGACATCAATAATTATAATTATTACTACTGACATCATTACTGATAAAGTAATTATTTCACTGCACAACACTGTTAAATTAATATTATTTATTTTTCTTGCTTGGACGGTTTTATACGATTCAGGTGAATAATTGTTAAACTTATTAAAATATAAATAATACCAAATAAAATATTTACTTGAATTGCTCGCCTCATTGATTGCTGGCTGCACTGATCACGTGTGCAAAGTGGTATCCATACGTTCGGCATCACACCTTAAATAATAGAGATGCTAGTTTCCTCTTATTTCGTTTTTCAAATTTTCAAAAAAAATTATTATTTTAGTATTCTAGTTTAACATTATAAGTTTAAATGATCAAATACTGTTCACATTCTGTTTTATTTTAATGGAAAACAAAATTTAGTTTTTATTAATGAACCATTGATATTTAGGATCAATTGTATTTTAAGATATTTATATTTTTAATAATAAAATATTTTATATGTAATAATCAAAATTAATTCTATTCTAATGTTTTTGGTGTAGCTAATTATAGGTATTTAGGTTTGATATTGACTTTAAATGTGATTTGCACTATGTTTAATTGAATAAAATAGTTTTTTCATGATTTTAAAATTAGATAAGATAAATCTTAAATAAATATTCTCTCTATGCAGTATAAACATTATATGCTTGAATAAAGAGAATATTTATCTAATGGCAATTAAAAATATAAAAAAGATGAATCAAAATAAATAGATAAAAAAATTTAACATCTTATAAAATAATGCAAGTTTAATTTTTATTTTAAATAATTTGTTTTTATCATTTTTTTTTCTTCCTATAGAATAGAGTAAGTGTAAAATTCATTTTTCTTAAAAATATTTTAATATATTTAATTCATTCATTGATAAGTCAGTAATATTAAATGTACAAATGACACAAATAACATGAAAAATTAAATGAAATACATTGTCTTGAGTTTGAATGAAATATATTTTGTAAGCCTGTCAGCATGACTAAGCATGGTGGGTAGATTCACATTAATATATAGGAGTGAATGTATATTATAAATAATATTATTTTATTAATAATAATTAGCAAGTAGATCATTCTATAATATTTATACAAACTTTTTTTTTTACATTTATTGATTTAGTAGTTTTGAAAAGTCATTCATTAATATTTCAATAATAGTGTGGTTATCATTATAATTTTTATTTTAATCTATTTTAATATTGATATCAATTCAAGATATTATTTTCCTTATTAATTTATTGTAATTTTTATAAATCAAATTTAATTTTGATATCTTGAAATCCATATCAAATTCAATTTTGATAACAACTTCAAGCTTAATATCTTAAAATTGAAAGTAATTCTAATTTTAAACTACAAAATTCGTATTCCAAAACTCAAGGAAATTAATTTCTAAATTCATAACTAAAGGATTATAAATTTAAAATCACTTTAAAGTGAAAGTTAGCAAATAAAATTTTCAAAATTTATCATACCTAATTTATTAGATTAACCATAGAATTAACAAATTTCAAGCTTTGAATTATTAATATCAAATTGTTTTTATGGGGATTATAATTTAAAATGTATACAATAATGTCCTCCAAAGGAAAAAATTAAATTATAGGAGGCAACCAAACAACTACTAATATGCTTGAATAAAACAATAACTTTAACAAATTGTAGTTCATATAAAAATATGTTTACCAAATGAACTTCTTTGCTTCCTCCACACACTATTGTTAAAATAAAACTCTCTCTCTCTCTCTCTCTCTCTCTCTCTCTCTCTCTCTCTCTCTCTCTCTCTCTCTCTCTCTCTCTCTCTCTCTCTCTCTCTCTCTCTCTATATATATATATATATATATATATCTTCTTATCTATATCTCTCTATTTTTATCTTTAACTCTCCCTCTACCTCTCTCTATCTCTCTATCTATTTCTCTCTCTCTCTCTCTTAATTTCCCCCTTTGTCTTCATCTCAAATTTTATCTACTCTAAACTAATGGCAGGAACATGATGCTTTGTGTCTCTTGTTAGATAAATATGTGGCATTTACTTATGCATCTAATGATTAATTGGCTTGAGATAGTGATGTAATCCTACCCTTAAGGCGCTCTCTGAAGCAGGGACACATATAATATAAATTACATTTTATATGTAAAAACAATACTTGTAAGATATTACTTGATCTTAATACACACTATTCACAATCATACATATTCAAACATTCACAAAAAAATAATGGATCATATGAATATGACATTCATTTATATTTGTTTCTTGTATATTACACGTAATAGTTATTTACACATCATAGTGGACAAAGGCAAAATTAGTACTAAAGAAGTTATATAAATTTTCATTTTGGTAACTATAATTTCTCTCACATCAATTTAAGAAAAGCATATCACCTTAAATCTCTAATAACCAAAGAAATAAGTAGGAGGACATTCTTGCAATCTACCTTCTTAAACTATCTACTATCTATCTTGACTATGGTAGAGAAGAATATTGCATGTTACCAAACTAACAACTTGAATATTTAAAATAGACACCATAATAATAATAATATAATATAATATATAGAGATAGACATAATGTGTGGTGGATATTTGTATAAAGAGATCTAATATGAATATAAATTTAAAACTTTAGTTAAGATTGATATAAATTTAATATTAAATAATATGGATATTCAATCTTTTTATTTTATTATAAAATTATTACTCTTGAAAGAGAGATCACTACTATTATTCTTGAAAGAGAGGTCACAAGTGGAGTAAGGTATTTACACTTTGTTTGTAGCACACTTAGATGTCTCCCACAAAGAGTACGAGGTAGTCTCATATTACTATAAGTCATTTGTAAATTCATTTCTATTCCATTATCATTATGTTTACTTTAAAATTAACAAACTTTATTTTTTAAACAGATGTAAATACTAGTCAATTAAAAATTTTAAAGGGCAATCACATTCTTATTTTATTAGTAATTGATAATTAAAAACCAAAAATTTATCAGTATCATTATTGTTATTATTATTATTAGACCGAAGACATCTCTTATATGAAATGAACAAGCTGATCTTACAATCTATAGTTGAAAAAAAATTGAAAATTGAAAAAAAAACCGTACAAGACGATTGAAAATATTTCAACCGTTGATCGCAACTCACCTTATTTCACCATCCTGTACAGTGCTACAAAAAACGTACACATGAAAGCTATGCAAACAATAATACATCTTTATTGCCTCGATTATGCCTTTGTTAACTGACACACCCACCAAGTGAAGATGGAGTGGAGTTCGTGCCATTTTGGTTTGCCAAGGTAAACATCGCTTAATCTTCTCTTTTTACTTTTTTAACTTGATGTGCTCTTCGAGTTTCCATATTCTAACATTGGAGTACGAAGTAAATAAAAAAAATCTTTTCAAAGTTAAACACGGGACAAAATATGTGGTAAAAATAAAGGAAAAATTTAACATATGATAAAATGAATGGGCAAAAGTTTAAGTATGTTTATTATTCCCTTTTAAAGTTCTAGCTTTGTCTTATTTTATTTTATTTATTAAATTGATTTTACTTAAAACTAAAATGAATTAAGATTAAGGGTCCAAGTAATAATGTTTTCTCTATATTTTTAAAATAATAATTAAAAAATACATTTAAGATTAAATTGTTAATAATTTTGTTAATTAATATTAGTATTATATGGATTGAATTATACTTATTATTATATATTTAAATTAAATGTTGTTAAGATTATAATTTTTAATTAATTAAAATAAAATTTAGTTTTTAATTAGAATTAGAATTATATAATTTTATTTTAATAAACTAATTATTAAATTTTAAGATTGGAAAATAAAATATAAAATATAATTTATTATTTATTATTTCAAAATTTATAATAATCATGAAATAATTATAAATATTTTAATCAAATATATTATAATTATAATTATAATTAATAATTATTTTAACATCTATAATCATTTTGAATGTTTACAATTAAGAATTATTAGTTAGGATTATTATAATCACAATATTTAAGTAGTGAATTCTATTTTATATTATGTTTTATATAATGTAAATTCATTTTTTAGAGAATATTATATATATTTTTCATATTCATTAGGGTACCTATCAAATGGTCTTTGGACAAATCAAATCAAATCAAGTTTGAATTGTAAGACAAAAGAATCTTCTTACACTTGATGAATAAATTTTGAATATGCATTTATCTTCCCAACGCGTGATGTTCAAAAATGCATAGTTGTCACTATTGAGTAAAAATGTTTAGCAAAAAAGTTCCAAAATTAAAAATTGATGGCAGGGTTTAGTCTGGTTCTGGGATCGAGCAATTCTAAAATCTATGATAGTCTTAATACATGAGAGTTGCAAATAACTCAAAAACAATGCCCCACTAGCTCGTCCTCCTTTTATCGTAGATTTTATGATGACAAATTAGCAGATGTTCCTTAGGATGATTATATATTACTACCCATTTTGGGCATTTTGTACAATTGTTTCAATTTCTTGCGTTGAAACATTATTTTGTTTTACTGATAAATGCGTTGTTTGCAAGTCAATATTTGGAGATCGAAATTGGCAATTGATTTCATCAGTGCGTTGGAGAGTATTGGCATCCCTTAAATTAGCTTGCCTTTCTTAATGATCAGTTTCATGCACATCTAAAATTTTCTCTACAAATGGGAAATTTACAATAAAAGATATTTTAATGATTGTTTTAGTCCCTTCAAATGTTACAACCATACCAAGAAATTGGGGTTGAATTTTTTTAATAGATCAAATAAATTGATGTTTCCTATCTTTTTAAAACTTCATTTTTTCTCTTTAATTTATTTCATATAATTTTTTTACAATTAGATCATTTACACAATCGATAAAACAAATTCTTATATTCAATAAAAAATAATGTAAGCCATATATTCAGTTCCATAGTATTTGTAATTATATGAAAGATGTTTTATAGAACTAGATATTTGACATTTTTTGGTATTTTGTAACCATGTATTAAGTGTTTAAAAGAATGGCTTTGGTTCTAATCATATTTTACACACGAAAAATTCTAAAATATGAATCTTCCTATCCTTGATTTCAAAGACCCGATATTGGTGATAAATGAATGATCTCTATAGGTTACTCATCAAAAAATTAAAATTTGCATTATGTCACTTTATCAATTATTGTTTTGGCCATTATTCTTCTCTATAGTTTGAAATCAAAGTTATGCAACTATGTATTCTCTTGCAAGAATCAAAATACAATTGAAACAAAACCTCTGAATGGGGAAGATATGCAAAAAAAAATTAGGACCTACTCTGCACGTGTTGATTTTGCATTTGTTTGAGAGGTTCCAAGGACATTTCAAATGATTACATCCAAGCAAAGATAATGTAAACCATGTATTCAATTTCATTGTGTTTGTTATTATAGTGTGCATACTTGCTTCTATTAACCATTGATCATTTTTTCATGTTTATATATACTACCAAGTTCTAACGTATGATTCTTCTTATCCTTTATTTCAATGACCTCTTATTGGTGATAAATGAATTATCTCTATATGATATATTATTAAACTCGTTCAACTTATTAAAAATTTACGATTTACAATATCTCACTTTATCAATTCTTTTTTTCCCAATATTCTTCAATTTCTCGTATTTATTATTTTGACCAATATTCTTCTATTTGACGTACCCAATGTACACCAAGGTGCAATTGCTAGTTATTATTAATATTAATATTAATAACACCTGTGAGTGCAAAGTCAAGAAGTTATGATTCAGCATTATGGATGGAAGGGGCAGACATAATTGACCAAAGGCTGCAACAACTTTAATGTGCACATAATTTCACATTTAAAGTATTCATTGTTTTTTTGGATAACTATTCAATAGTCGGTTCATTACAAAAGGGCTCTTTTCTCTTTATTTCCCATGTGTATTTTCAGATATTTATTTACTTATAATATAATTTTTTATGTTTGTGTACAATTATAATTAATGAGCTGCAAAATTTGATTATATGTTGTACAATTTTATAGTGTTTTCTAGTTTTGATTCTCTTTGCATGTTATCTATGTTGCATTCATTATTAAAAAAGTTATTTCTAATTTTAATGTTATCCACGTGACAATTGTTTTATTCTAGTTTTTACTCTTTATTTTTCATAAGAGTGATAATTCATTCAATTTAGTTTAATCGTTCATTATAAAAATTAATATTTTTTTTAAAAATATTATAAATTATATTTATTTTTTATTTTATATAATTATATAAATATTATTTTTCTCTCTTTCTATTGATCCAAACAATACAAAATTCAATTTTTATATTACATAAAATATCCCAATACACAAAACTCAAATAACGTTTATCAATATTATATTTAGATTTACTATTTGGTCGGTCAATGTCTGACATGGTAATCATTGACAATGACAGTGCCAAAAGGATATTTTATTTAGATGGTAAAAAATGGTAAAATAAATAAGCCGATTAAAGCCAATTAGTGATTTGAAGGTTAATATAGAAAGGTTTGTGAAAAAGCCAAACGTATGGAATTTGTATTTTATAATTTAAATGTCATCCAAAAAAAAAATATATTCTATAATTTAAATGTCATGAAAAAAAAATTACATTCAATTTTTTAAATTTTAATTGTATAAATTATTATGAAGATACTATATAAAGTTAAGAGAGTTATGTGGAAAATAATTATTTTATGTAAGAAGTGGCAACACTACAGTTGAATTTTTGTATATTTTGAAGACAAATTTCTAAAATAGTTATTTAAATAATAATGATAATAATTACAAAGTAGGATTTTGTAATTTTAGATAAGATTTTAATTTATTTTTTAGATTTTTTTTCATTTTATAAGATTTTTTTATCAATTCAAAGATAAAATTTATTAATTAATTTAATATATAGATTGATTACAATTGTTAAAGATTAGAAAGACACGGATTAAAGATTATTATATTTTTAATATATATAATTTTTGTTATATTATTATTATTTTTAATATAGTAATTAATAAAATTTAATTAGTTATTAATATTAGGTTCTTTTAAAATGGTAAATAAAATTTTTAATCAATTAAATTTTAAATTATTATATAGTAGAATTTAAAATATTAGAAATGAGAAGAAATATTATAATTTATAAATCTTTGTTTTCTAGATGTGTTGGAAGTGGAAATATTATTATATATTTATGTAAATTTTATTACTATCATAACATCTTTTCCATTTTTTTTTATATTTTTATAATAAATGATAAATTATTTTTTAATTTTTTAATTTCCTTTAAAATTTAAGGTTTAAAAATTCTAATATAATTATTTTTTAATTTTTAAAATCACAATTATTCTTCTAATAAAATATTAAAAATAAAAATAAAAAACTAAAAAGACTAAAATTTTAACAGTTACAAACAAAATTAAAATTAAAAATAAAATGAAATCTATTAAAAAGTAAAAAGTCAATTTGTAATTCATTGATGTATTCTCTATATATAAATTAAAAAAAACTACAATATCTATCTTTAGAGGAATATAGGTAAAGTACAGAGAAAGATGTCATATTTATTCATTATTGTGAGATTTTGCCAAGATCAAGAGCACAATGAAAAGCATAAAAGAGAGACAAAAGAATGACAAGAACAAAATGTATTCTCATCAATATGCAAATGATCAACTGGATTAACCAATACAATGAATATGGGTCTGCTTATATAGGCAAGGCCATATGGATGTACAACCATGCAATCATGACATGTGGCTCAATGAGAAACAAGGCTAGGTAAGAAATACTAGGGGTAGGTAGGAGAAATAATATAATATTCCACAAGAGGTGGATGACCCGCCGAATGTGGAGTGTAACAGCAAAATAAGACCACAAAAGGTGGAATTTCTCCTACAAGCTATATCCCTATGTGCACACTTCCCTAAGTGTCTCAAATCCAAACTACAAAGAGATGCATTATCCTAAGTTAACTTAAGTAAAGTGTAATAATATCCATGATGAATATTTATTTACACCAACGCCCCCCCTTAAGTGCAACTTAGGGGAATGAAGACTCAAGTCAACAATGCAAGATGGGTCCCTGCTACTAGGTCATGATAGGTACCCATGTACAATATGCAAATGCAAGCAAAACAATGCAATGCAATCTCTCACAAACGGAGAAAGGTAGAAAACCCAGTGGGAAAAAAATCCCCCCCAAAAGAGAGATGAATGTACAAAAGACTCTTAAAGAAGAAGGACAAAACCTCAAAGAGGAAAAAGTCCCCCCCATAAGAGAGGAAGGAGAAGTCAGCTGACCCCCCCTAATGAGACATCCTGCACCCCTAAGAGAGCTCGCAACTGCTGGAACTTACTCTCAGTGAAAGGTTTGGTGAATATGTCTGCAACCTGCTCCGATGTAGGACAACACTGCAAATCAATGACCTGCTCCTGAATAAGCTCTCGAATATAGTGCATATGGATCTCGATGTGTTTGGTCCTCTGGTGCTGGACTGGGTTCTTCGAGATGGCAATAACACTCTGATTGTCGCAATGTAGAACTGTCAGTCGTGGAGTGGTGAACCCAAACTCTGTGAGAATATATTGAAGCCAAATGGTCTCAGTCACTGCGTTAATAGCTCCTCGATACTCAGCCTCAGTCGAAGAGAGAGCAATAGCATGTTTCTTCTCTCTCTGCCAACAAATGGGGCCCGAACCAAGGTGAAAACTGTAACCTGAAGTAGACTTACGATCATCAAGATTGTCAGTCCAATCAGAGTCTGTGCAACCAACCAAGCGAAGTCTTGTGCCTACTGCATAGTGAATCCCATAGTGATGTGTACCCTGGATGTAATGAAGGATGTGTTTGGCGGCTTTCCAATGAAGCTCATGTGGTTCCTACATGAAGTGGGAAACCATGCCAACCATAAATGAAATATCAGGGCGTGTGTGAGTCAAGTAGATGAGACTACCCACAAGCTGACCATACAATGTGGCATCAACTGGTGGAGAAGAACACTGAGCCTCAAGCTTGACTCCTGAAAGAAAGGGAGTTGGTGCAGGCTTACAATCAGCCATATGAAAGTGTGCAAGTAGATCAAGAGCATACTTGGGCTGCGATAGTGTAATCCTGGAAGGTGACTGTGAAATCTCTATCTCGAGAAAGTAGTGCAAAAGACCCAAATTAGTCATAGCAAATTTGTCATGCAAAGCATATTTGACCTTGCTAATGATGGATGCGGTGCTCCCTGTAATGATCAAATCATCAACATAGAGCACAAGTATCAAGTGAGAGTCATCCTGTCGCAAAATGTAGACATTCAGATCAGAATGACACTTGATGAACCCTGCTGAGGGAAGAAAGGAATCCATCTTGGCATACTAAGCCTTGGGGGCCTGCTTAAGGCCATAGAGAGATTTCCTTAGTCTGCAAACCAAGGAAGTATCCTAGATGAAACCTTGTGGCTACTCCATATAAATCTCCTCATCAAGATCACCATGAAGAAAAGCACTCTTCACATCCATCTAATGTACAACCCAACCATGAGTTGCAGCAATAGCAAGTGTCAAGCGAATGGAGTTCATCTTGGCTACGGGCGCAAAGGTCTCAATATAGTCAACACCTGGAACCTGAGAGAAACCTTTCACAACAAGCTAAGCCTTATACTTATCCACACTACCATCTGCTATAAACTTGGTTCGATAGATCCACTTACATCGAACCATCTTTCTCCCCTTAGGGAGATGGACTAAATCCCATGTGTTTTTCCTCATCAAGGAACTATACTCTTCCTCCATAGCTTGGTCCCACTCAGGAACCCCTGATTCTTCCTGAAATGTCTATGGATTGGAAGCGGTAGCAATGAATGCATGTGGAAGGTCATGATGTTGTGGTTGGGTCCTCTGTGTATCTGAAGGATCCCCAACAAGAGAACCTGCTGACTCAAGTGTCTATCGAGCCCAACGAGGTCTAGGTGGAGGTGGAGAACGAGGCTCCTCAACTGCAAGTGGACCTTGCGGAGGTGTTACCCTACGAGTCGGAGTTGAAGGAGTCTCATCATCTGAATCACTAGCATCACTATCCACAATGGAGGAAGGTGGAGGAGGTAAAGAGGCTAAGCTAGGAGATATTTCCTCAAAGTGAACACTCCTCTCAATAAATACCTCATGTATCTTAGGATCCATCAATCTATATGCCTTAACACCCTCAGGATAACCAACAAATATGCAAGGCTGACTCTGAGGTTCCAATGCCTTGCATTTCTGCAAAGGTATGCGAGCCCATGTTGGACACCCAAAGACTTTGAAATGTCTCACAATCGGTTTCCTACCAGCCCAAGCTTCCAAAGGAGTAATACCTTGCAAAGCTTTGTGAGGAACCCGATTCTAGATGTGTGTGGCACAACTGATAGCCTCTGCCCAAAAGGCGGGATCAAGAGAACGTGCATGTATCATACAACTAGCCATTTCTTTGAGAGTTCTACTCTTGCATTCTGCAACTTCGTTCTATTGTGGAGTGTAAGCAACATAATGTTGAAGATCAATCCCCTCAAATGTACAAAAATCCTCAAGTCTCTTGTTCACATATTCCCTTCCATTATCTGTATGAAGAATCTTGACCACTTTCCCATATTGCTTCTCCACACGAGTCTTGAAGTCCTGAAATTTGTCAAATACTTCGCTCGTATGAATGATAAAGTAGACCCAAGTGAAGCGGGAGTAGTTAACAATGAAGGTGAGTACATAGCGGGCCTTGCTAAAGGAAGGTGTTGGAAATGGACTTGCTACATCGTTGTGAACAAGTTGAAGAACTTCCAAAGCTCTCCAAGCTTTCCCCTTATCAAACTTCTCCTCTAGATGCTTGCCCATGGAACAACTTGAACAAACACTCTCTGAAAAACTGATTCGAGGTAGACCTGTGACAATGTCTTTAGTGCTGAGCTACTGAAGATAGCGGTAGTTGAGGTGACCAAACCACTCATGCCATAGCTTACTTGTTGAATTTGAATGAGTAAGCAAGGCCCTAGAAGGAGAACTTGGCACAAAGTGGGAGAATGAATAAAGCCTTGAGTTGTCATTGACTTGTCCCACTGCTACCAAGGCATCATCATCAAGTTCCTTTACCATAGCTGAATCTGGTGTAAAATCAACCTTTTTCCCATTCCCATAGTGAGTGATTTGGTAGATAGAGAGAAGGTTGGTAGACAAGTTAGGAACATAAAGAACATTCTCAAATGTTCCATCATCCACGTCAACTGAACCTTTCCCTTCAACCTCTACTTGTGTATCATCACCTATGTACATGTGAGGTACCTTAGATGGCTCCAATGAAGAAAACTGCTCCTTTGTAGAACTCATGTGATAGGAGGCACCCGAGTCAAGTATCCACTACTGTGAAGAACCCGTTGTAGCCACAAATGCTTGCCCTTTTCCCTTAGACTGTGAGGAAGAGGAAGGAGATGAATCCTTCTTTGTGTAGGCGGATGGCAAGTTGATGTTGTTTTTCTTAAGAAGATTTGTCAACTCATCAACTTGCTTCGTGTGGCATCGATGCTCATCATGACCATTCTTCTTGCAATATGCACAAGTTGGTTTATCCTTCTTAGGTGGAGTCCCCTTCTTGGAAGAGGATGAAAAATCACCTTGTGATGGAGAGGATGATTGCCCTTTTTCTTGTTGTGGCTTTGACTTAGATTGCTTCTTCTTCTTCTTGGAATCTTTGCCATGACTCCCTTGATTCCCTTGATTAGCCACCAAAGCCTTGGACTTTGAAGACTTGAGAAGCCCCATGTTCAACAACTTAGATTGTTCCAATATCAACATTTTTGTGAAAGCATCAAATGAAGGAATAGTGTAGGAACTCCCCACTGTCAAATGATGAGTTTGGAAGCTAGACACAAATGCTGCATATTATGGTGCAAGCTTGTCCAACAAGTTGAATATCAACTAATCATCCTTTATGTCAATTCCACAATCCTTAAGCTTTGCTCTTAGCTCATTTGCTTTGGTGACATAATCTTGGATTGTATCAAAACTCTTGGGATCCAAGTTGGTGAGCTCATTGTCAATCTTGTAACCTCTGATTTCATCAACTTGACCATACAATTTCTAAAACATCTCCCAAGCATCTTTGATTGTAATACACTTCTGAATATGAAAGATGAGGTCGTTTGATACATACTTACACAAAGTTCCAAGAGCCATGCAATTTTAGTGAGCCATTCTAACTGAGCATTAGGATTAGGTGGTGCTTCTATTGTTCCATTGATGTAATGCGTGAGACCTTTTTCCATTAATTTGCTCCATACTTTAATTTTCCATGATGCATAATTATGTGGAGTTAAAGGTGAAAATTTATGAGGACTCATTGCAGCAAAAATGAAAGAACACAAGGAAAGAGAGGCACAATCACATAAGACACCCCCCCAAATTCACTCAATCAAAGAACCCCCCCCCCCCCAAAAAAAAAAAAATGATGATTTGGCACTTCATACTTAGTGCGCGTGCAATGGGCCACTTGCAAAAAATGGCAAAGTGGACTTCTGATTTCAACTTTACAACTGCCTTAATAAGGCCAAAGAAGACTCAAACTAATAATGCAAGAGATCTAAACTAAGATCCAAGCAAATTACAAGTACCAAGTAGGCCAAATAAGACCAATATCTGAAAGTACAATTTCCACTCAAAATATCTGAAATCTGATCATAGATTATGAAAGTAGATGAAAAAATATGAACTTAAAAAAAAAAATGGCACCTAAAAGGGAGGTCGTATGAGCTCAAACGAAGCCTTTGAAGTTGAAAAATTGAGGATTGGACAAGTACAGCTGAGAGAATCCGAAAATTTTGAAATACCTATGCACCAAAATCATAAAATAACCATACCATTGCGAAGAGCACGAAAATTAGCCCAAATAAAAAAAAATGCACCCAAAAAGGAGCCAAATTGAAGAAGTTATGAACCTCCAAAGTTGACTCAAAAATCCAAACTGCTCAATGGAGAGGGGTCTAAAAATAATTTTCAAAAAATGCTAACTGGGCACTGACTGTGCAAAAAATTGTCATGTGGCGCTGACTGGGCATATCTGCTGACATGGCAAGTAACTAGACCTGCTGCTAACATGTCAGGCAGAGGTGGCAAGTGGTGGGCCCGGCTTCTTGCGTGGCATGCGGAGGTGGGTCGATGCTGACGTGGCAACTAGGCTCTGTTGGCGGCGGCCTGAAGTCAGCTAAAGGCTGCTAGAGCGATGGACCGGTGAGGGCCGGTGAGTCAGCCAGAGCGACGGTTGAAGGGTCGTCACGGCCGGTGAGTCAGCTAGAGCGGCGGTCGAAGGGCCGTCGAGGCTGGTGAGTCGGCCGGAGCGACAGTCGCAGGGTTGTCGGGGCCAGTGGCAGAGAGCTATTGGAGTTGTGGTCGCAGGGCTGCCAGAAACGGGAGGCACGAGCTGCTGTGGGCGGGGTCAGCTCGGCGATGCTATACGACGACAGTCTACAAGACAGCTGCACGCTGCAGAAAGGACGGCGGGACTAGGGGTAGGGGGGTATATGGACCCCCAAAAAAATGTTTTTTTTTGAAAAATAAAACCCCCTTTCTCAAAAAAAAGTTTCTTTCTAACTTTTTTTTTTTTTTCAAAAACTAGAAAATGAAGAAATTTTCAATTTTTTTTTTTTTTTAAGATCCGAAAATTCCGTACCGTACCACCTGAATTGGGCAAAAGATTCCTCCACACCCAAAAATCAATTTTCGCCAAAATAGGTCGAGTTCATACTCGATTTTTATGGAAACGACCTCCCAGACGCAATGTTGAGGTCGAAAACTCTCTAAGATGCCTCCAAAAAGCGTTGTTCCTCAGATCCAAAAATAGAAGCCTTCCTAAATGTCTCCCAAAAACCAATCAATGAAGCCCCAATGGCTCTGATACCATGTGAGATTTTGCCAAGATCAAGGGCACAATGAAAAGCATAAAAGAGAAACAAAAGAATGACAAGAACAAACTATATTCTCATCAATATGCAAATGATCAACTGGGTTAACCAATACAATGAATATGGGTCTTCTTATATAAGCAAGGCAATATGGATGTACGACCACACAATCATGACATGTGGATCAATGAGAAACAAGGGTAGGTAAGAAATACTAGGGGTAGGTAGGAGAAATAATATAATATCCCACAAGAGGTGCATGACCCACCGAATGTGGAGTGTAACATCAAAATAAGACCACAAAAGGTGGAATTTCTCCTACAAGATATATCCCTATGTGCACACTTCCCTAAGTGTCTCAAATCCAAACTATGAAGAGATGCATTATCCTAAGTTAACTTAAGTAAAGTGTAATAATATCCATGATGAATATTTATATACACCAACAATTATTCTACTTATGAAATTATAAAGTTATTATATTATATTGTAATTGATATCAAATTATTATATTGTGATATTGTAATTAATAACAAATTATATTCTTATTTTATGTAGGGACACTTTCAATCCCCCATCGATTGCATGATGAGATAGATAAATTGATTAATGAGTGGTAGTTAAGAGGTGGAAGTGAAGATATGATTAGCTTAAAAAAAAGAATATTAATATAAAATTATAAAATATTTTATCTACTTTTCATACATTTAAGTGTTAAAAACATGTCAAATTAAATGCTTCTAGTTTTTTATTGAGGGGCATGTTTGCATCCATATGTGAGTATAATACACCTTTAGTGTAATAATTAGATTTATACAAAATATTATTATTTATCTATATATTCAAAATTTAAATAATAATATTATTAAAAATTTCATATATATATATATATATATATATATATATATATACCTCTCTCTCACTTTCTCTTCCTCATGTTGGAATCGTTTGTCGTTGCGCCAAAAGCTTGAACTTTCAATGCTCGCTACAAATGCCAGAATTAACCCAGATCTCACTAACAAGGGGGCAGCTCACTGCCAACAATCCCCCCCCCCCTCAACGTTACCTGAGGGATTCAAACCTGTGACTCATAGCTCTG
Source organism: Cryptomeria japonica (assembly GCF_030272615.1). Lineage (NCBI taxonomy): Eukaryota > Viridiplantae > Streptophyta > Pinopsida > Cupressales > Cupressaceae > Cryptomeria > Cryptomeria japonica. The sequence goes on along the minus strand of NC_081409.1, from coordinate 629,964,843 downwards.
ATACCAATTGTTGGAATCGTTTGTCGTTGCGCCAAAAGATCAAACTTTAAACGCTCACTACAAACGCCAGACTTAACCCAAATCCACAGGAGGCTCCTGCCATGTCATGAATCTCGAGGTCAATGTTGAATGCCTCACTAACAAGGGGGCAACTCACTGCCAACACCTCATATATCTCTCTCTTTGTCTTCCTCTCCGTTTCTATCTCTACCTCTCTCTATCTCCCCCTATTTCTCTCTCCCTCTCATTCTCTATTTCTTTATATCTACTTCTTTATCTCTCTCCCTCCCCCGCTCTCTACATCTCCTTACATCTCTATCTCTCTATCACTTTATCTCACAATTTATCCATCTCTCTATCTCTCCCTCTCCCTCTTCCTGTATATCTCTATATCCCTCTCCCTTTCTCTCTCTATCCTCATCTCTCCCTCTACCTCTCTCTATTCTCATCTCTCTATTTATTTATATCCCTCTTCCTCTCTCCCTCTCCCTCTCTCTATTCTCATCTCTCTATTTATTTATATTCATCCTCCTCTCTCCCTCCATATTCATCTATCCCCTTCTATCTCTAAACATTTCTCCCTTGTTGTATCCAAATGCTTTTTTGTTTTCTACTCTAAACTAACCACACTATTGAGGAACTTGATGTATTGCATCTCTTGTTAGGTATCTAAAGTTGCTACAAATTGAGCTAATTTGAAAGATGTAATAAGAGACAAAGTATTATAAAATTTAGATAGTTAATATTTATAGAATAACGTTGTTTACTTATGATTACATATTGTAGACACCTAAAAAATGTCTCATTGATCATTTACTAATTATTCATCTAAATTGATTAAATAATTATTTAATTATTTAATTAAGTTAATTAATCTTATTCTTCAAAATTCATATTTCCTCATTCTACCAATTATTCAATTTCTATTTCTAATCATTTAATCATTAACCCTCTTCTAAATATTAATTAAATAGTTATTATTTAATCAATTGTGATTTTAATCCTTTAAATTAAATAATCTTTATTATTTAATTAAATTCAATTTCTAAATAATTAAATAGTTTCTTAAAATTATTTAATTAACTAATTAATTCTTCAAATTCTAATTCCAAATTCCTAAATTCTAATTTCATTAATTCTCCAAAATCAAATTCAAATTCATATTTCTTCTAATTTCAAATACATTTTCATGATTTCAAAAATCAAATTGGAAATCAAAGTCAAGTTCTAAATATATTCAAATAACAAATTGAATTTAAAATAAATTCAATATTTGAATTAAATCTCATGCAAAGGTTAAATTGAAAATCAAAGTCAAAGTGCAAGCACATGCTAACTTAATTAATTCAATTATTTAATTAATTAAATCAATTATCTTTTCAATCTCTATTTCTATCTTCTACTTTGTTTTTTTCCAAAAAGCTTTCAATTAGTTATCTATTCATCAATTAATTCTCCTCCAATCATTCTTTTTCATCTTTCAATAAGCTTTTTTTCTCAATTAGTTAACTCAGTTAACTATTCAATCTATTTTGTTCCACCTCCAAATCAGCAGTTCAACTATCAATCAGCATGTGAGCTCACCTAAGTTCCACCTCTTGATCAATTTGTTCCACCTCTCAATCAATCTCACCCAAAAATCTATAAATTGAGCATTCAATCTCCATTTTCAACAATCACAAAATTTGAATATTTGTGTCAATTGCAGGTTTCCAACGCGATATCTAAGAACCAACATACCACAAAGAAGTGAAGAACAATGGAATCCATATGCGATCATGGAATAGGGAGCTTTGATTGAATTTTATAATCATATTACTTGTTTTGCATTATTTCATTGATGTTTGTTTAGAATTCTTTAATTAGATAGGGATTCGTGATTTCTTTGTTATTTCTAGTTAAGCAATGATGAATTTAAGCTTACACACATATCATTTAGTAAAAAAGAAAAAAGCCATTTTTTGACTTTATATTTTTATTCAAAAGAGGGAAACTTAATTTAATGGTATCAATGATATAAAGATCATATGTAAATATATGATATTTAGGTCCCATAAAATATAGATTGGTGCTTTTATATGTAATTATATCAAAAAAAATATTATTATTTCAAATAAGAGTTAGAAATTTTGAGAATCCCAACCACTAGGTGGGAGTTAGCCTAAGTAAATTTAATTGCTCGAGATTATTGATGGAGAAATATCTTATGTCAATATTATCTTCTTAAAAGTCAAATATAATTTAGCTTTATATATTATTATGTTGGACATGAGCTAGCACTATGGTCTAGCATGACAACTTGATAATAGGTATCCTATGACGATGTTAAGTAAAAGAAAAAATTGTCAATTAAGGAAGTAAAAATTAATACGGTGTTAGTATTTTCACTACCTAGGCAAATTAATCTATTAATTTTACCTTAATATAATAGATAATTAATAAATTGAAATTGGTATTGGACTAGAAATGAAATTTAAATTTGATAAGATTTAGTTTAATTGTGTTAAAATCAAACAAAATCTTCCCTCCTTTGATGGGAATCTCATTAAAACATACTCCCTTTTTACACAATCAGAAGAACAAATTTGTTTTATATAACACTAAATAAATTGTTTCATCAATTACCTCATTAAGATTATCATCTTATTTTTCCAAGATGATCAAACTTTCAATCATTGCTTGTGATAATTATTGTGGTGTGTCGAGATAATACAAACTTAATTGTAATATATAATTGATGTATTGATTTGTTTTGAAAAAAATATATAGTAAGTATTCCTTAGCATCAAATTTGTTAATTGATATATTAGATTTAACTAAGTTAATTGTCTTATTTGCCTTTTCTTGAAAGGCCATCATTTAAATAATCTACGGTTTGAATCTTCTTAAGCTTATCACCTAGATCAAGTTATCTTCATATTAGTGTTTTAGTATACGCCTTTAGGGATCGAGTTGCTATTCAATGATCTTATTTTCATAGATATTGCTTCTTGGTTTATTTTCAATATCCCATATTATTCCAGTACCAATGAAGTCTTGCACGTAAGCCACCAATTATTAAATGACCATATGTGTACACCCATATTTGACCCTTGATCACATATTGGAGATGTTCTTATTATTAGTACCTTTGGGTTGATGGAATTGACACAAAGTTTTTAATCGAATCTACTGATTTTACTCTAGCATTGACCAGCAAGGCTTGAGATGGTTTCAAATTAAAGCTTGAACTGTGAAGCCTCTACGTGCTACATAGGAAAGGCCATTAGAGATGAGCCCTTGAGGAACAAGTATGGCCCTTAGATCTTTTCCCTCTAATAATTGCGTGAAATTTTATATATTTCTATTGATGTTATAGGTGTTATATTCCTCTTACAATTTAGTTTTAATCAATTCTGCAGTTATTTGAAGCAATGGTGGAACTTGGCTTGATGAATGGATATATGATGGTAAATATGACCTTAATGATGTACATCTCAATGTGTAAGCATTTTACAAGCATAGGCATTAGGGGCAAGGTGAATACAATATGGAAAAAGGTGAGAGCAACCCAGGTCTCCAATGGTCTCTTTTGTTGGCTATTTGAATGTTGAAATAAATTATAATTCTAAGTAGATTCATTGTCACCTTGGATTTTAGTTAAATGATACAACAAGTAGGGTATTGTAATTCATGGATTTAAATCATGTATTATGTTGTGTTTAAAAAAAATAGTTGTAAATTAGTCAAGTTAGTGTTATTAGATAGGTTGTGTTGTGTCCATTAAGTGTTGTATTTTCAAGAACTACATATGTGATGTATGTTGGAGCTAGTCACTATGTGTGTGTGATATGTATGAGACAGTCACCTTGTGTTTATGTGATGTGCGCTCTAGTCACTGTCCAAGGAATTGAAAATTATGGAAGCATATGACCCTTGGGTAATTTTGTTTTCTTGTATGCTACCTAATGGCCAATGGTTATCTTCTATTGAAATGGACTAAGTTAATAGACTGCACTTAACTTTAATAACTTGGGTTCAAAGATAGATCAAAGACCTCATAAAAGAGGAGAGAAAGATCTCCCTCTAACATTTTAGGCAAACTACAAAGACTTTGATTTCCCTCGAAGTGATACATAGGCAAGGTCATAAAAAATGAACCCTTGAGGCATACGCCTAGGTCTAGCGAGAGACATTGACCCCAAGAGCTTACTACCTTTGAGTGTAAGCATAAGTGGTGACATAGACTCTTCACCACCATAGTGATATGCATATATTGCACTAGTAGTTAGAGGAGTATAGTAGGTATGCATGCTCCCTACCTATCAAATCTCCATAATGAAAGAGATGTCACAAGTTCAAATCATGCAAAAGGCACCAAACACCTAGTTTGTAGCACAACCAATTGCCTCCTAAATGGCTTACAAGGTAGTCCCATATTATTATACATCACTTGTAGACCCAAAATTAGATTTAGCAGCATGAACTATAAAAGGATCCATTTCCATTTCCATCCCAAAAATAGATTGCTCGATATCATGAACTATAAAAGGATCCATAAATCGATTTCCATTGTATCCACAAACTACATGAATTGCCTTAGACCATCTAAAGCATGCACCCACAAACTTATTTACCCTTTGGGAAGAAGAGATTCCCTAGTTTCTATTGCTAGGCTAAAACTATGGTTATTTATAAATAAAATCCATGACTACATAGCAACTAATCCTTTATTATTTGATCAATGCTTGGGTGACGACATCTACACAAGGATCAAAATGCACCTTTGACAAAAAAGTTTAATTAATTAAAAATAAAAAAAATTATATTTTGATATTGCATTAACAATTCTATTTGTGTGAATGTCTCATATATTTGATCTTAATACATAATTTTGAGTATTTTTGCAATTCATTTGCTTAAAATTATCAATTTAACTATCACAAATAGAATCTTAATTCTTTGTAGGGTATGTGCAGGATCCCGGGTGTCCAAAAAGTGGTGATATGAAAAAAATAGCCGTCTCTACTCGCCTAAAAATGCAAAAAATCTGTGTTGACTTTTTTCTTGACTTAGATGTCAATACATCTTTTCATGGCAAAAACCCAACCAAATTGGATATCTGATATCACATATAATACATTATATAATATATATTATATTATATATTATATATGATATATAATATTTTTTAACGCATAAAAACCTAAAGAAATCGGATATCCAATTTTTGTGGGTATTTTTATACCCACTGTGATAACCTGTGGGTCATTTTTCACTCACGGGTTGTGCGAAAGGTATAGAAATTCGATATCAGATTATTTCGGATATCCTATTTTAGGCTAAAATATTTGTTATTTTCTCATTTAAGGTATGATTTCTTGCCATTTTGTTATTTTTTATCATTTTTTTTGTATTTTTTATTTGTTTTTTGGTTTTTTTATTGAAACTAGGTTTTTTAATTGAAATACAATCTTCTTTCAAATTTGTTGATTAAATTCAAATATTCAAATTCAATCAGGTTAAATGGAGGGTAACAATGAAAATCTTGAACAACCACAAACTGCCACAACCACCAAACCCTCCATTGCCAAACCCCCCCCCCCTCTCAATTCAAGATTTAATTGCTCAAAATTTGAACCAATTGAGGGGCATTGCAAATGTTTGTAGTAGAATCCCTTGTCTAGCCCTAATGTCAGATCCCCTTAATGCCATAATAAACAATGTACAAACCGTGTGTGTGAAATTGGGAATTTGTATTTGAAACACAAACACTCAATAAATAATTGCATGCATGGTTAGTTGATCAAAATCAATAAATGTAAAAACCACAACAAATTGACCTATTGCCTCCTAAAAGATGCGAGTATAGATTTTATCTCAGATTTATCTAAGCAAACTGGTGACTAGACTACACCAAGACTAAGGATTTAATCTATATGAATGCAAACTAAATGAATGCAAGATTAAGCAAATTAAGCTAGATTAATCTAAAATGCTAATTATGCTAGATGATTGATATAAAAAAATGCCTATAGTAATGATGCTAAATTCTAGGATGCAAGGGATATTTATTGCTCCAAAGTGAGAGGTATTTATAGGAATTACAAGGCCAAAGCTGAGGTGGCAGAAATTGACAGTCCAAATTTGATCTGAAGATATCAAGGGCTAAGATTGAGGAAGTTGGAGAAGAGGTTGGAGGAAGGGACACTTGTCATCTCTATGGTGACAAGTGTCAAGGAACCTTGCTCATGAGAGGGCAAGTGTCCAAGGGAGGAGAAATATGACAAGAGTGTCATGTGTCTCAAAGGGAGAATATCCAACCCATAAGAGGTTAGGATAAAAGAGGTTAGGATGTGCAAGATAGGATAGGGTTAGTTAAACCCAGGATTAGATAGAATGGGTTAGGTTAGGGGGAGGTTAGGTTAGATGGTTAGAAGCTAGGAGCCATGTGCTCATATTTGAATTTAGAAATTTAAATAATTACAAAAAGATAATTAATCTCAACAAGTCATGATTTGATTTATTTTAACTAATTATGAGATTAGAAGAATTAATTTAAATGGAAGGAATTAATTAATTAAAGGGGAGATATGAAATGAACTATAATGAATAAATCCTTAGATTTATTTATAAGTAGATGAATGGGGAAATTAATCAAATTATTTGCGAATTCAATTAATTGAGAAGGGTTATTAATTAAATAATTGTGTATTTAATTAATTATCTTCAGACCATTTTTAGGTGTATACACAAACCATCACTGAGGAGGACAATCTCTCTCCTTTGTGGTGACATTCCATGACAGCTAGATATGAGAATGGCTTGACCCATGAGCAGGTCGAGGAGCTTGATATATCGAAAGCTAATATTGTCGCATTGTTCGTCAATCCCCGCACTGGACAACTCGTAAACCCTAAAAAAAAACTTTACATCGAATGGTGTTAAAATGATGATATTATAAATAACTTTTGGGATTGTTGGTGGATGGTTTTTGATAAAGCACCCAACAACAATCTTGATGTCCCCTTTTATTTCATTAAACATTTGTATGTTGAGTTTGTTTTAAGAAAGCATGCCAACTACTTTGACATTGAACCTTTCCAGGGTGTAGGTTTAGGTATGCCTCAAGATAGACCTAGGGTAGTTCAAGTAGTATAGGGCCCATATGTCCCCCCTCCTCCCTTTGAATCCCCACCTCTAGTGCAGCATCCAGATATCATTGTTGAGGCAGCATCACAGACTATATATCGGCTATTCACTCTTTGAGTAGCCTTTTGGTTTCTCAAGTTGGTACACTAGCTCAACCTTTTAGTGATGGTAGAGGTGGATTTGGTAGTGCTGACACATCCTCTTTGACTCCACATATTTGTGTGCCACATAGTTGTGCTATGTGTGGGCATCTATGCTTAGGTCTAGTTGGAGAGTTCGTTGATCCTCCCACAAACACTGCAGATAATGAGGTGCATCAAATGCATGATGCACCAGATGTGACGACAAGGACTGGAGGATACCCTGGAGAGTCCTCGCATGGTAGAGGCGAGGAGGTACCTTCATCATACACTAACGATCTAGTGGTAAGCGTTGAGTTTTCACAGTGCAATTTATTTTTAAGTGAATATTTATAGTCTAGATAGTATTAAGTACTAATGTTTATATACATGGTCTATTTAATAGTTGATGATAGAGGAGCTGACACAGGTCCATGATGGCACCTTGATGGCCATTTCATTTGGCCTTGATAGCTATACGGTACATATATTATTACATGTAGTCGTTTACATTTTTATTGTACATACATGCTTGTCATTTATATTGGCATTAATTAAATGATATAGTAACTTGCATGGTTATCTTATTTTGCTCTTGTAGGACACAAGTAGCGTGAGTACGGTGTCGCGTGATTCGGGCTATGGTAGTGGAGTCAGCGACAAGGGAAGGGTAATTTAATGCAAACATTATTGAATTCAGAGTTAAAATAACTTATAATGATTATACATGTCTACATAGATTAATAGTTTCACATACTTGTCGTCTTTATGTACAGAAAATTGTTGGCTTCACATCGTTGTTGAATGCACCCACTATACTTGAAGAAGAAGAAGAAGAAGAAGAAGAAGAGATACCTTAGGTACATGTGTTTATTTTATTTTTGTGTTTAGTAGATATAATTTATTCCTATCAGCGATAATTATATGCTAACTTGTATCAATGTTATGTTTGTGAACATTTGTAGGTTGTGTATGAAAATCATGATGACATACCTACTCTAGTGAAGACATATGTCGAGACTCCTCCAAAGATGAAGAGGAAACATGGAGATGAGGTAAACAAGAATTCAATTTTAGAGTTCAATTATAGTTCAATGTATATTGATTTTTATGTTAACTTTCCGAATGTGAATTATATAATATAACTAATCTTAATCGTGGTTTGTTTTTTCTTGCGCAGGATCCTTTAGAGACGAGCAGTGCGGTGAAGAGGATTGATTTTGATGATCCATCAGTAGTTTAGGATGTTTTAGATCATTTTGGGATACTTACATGTCTAGTTAGCATGTATATTTTGTAAAATGGACATACATTTACATATATTGACATATATTTTGTTTGAGTTGGCATTTATGTCATTTTTGTATATGGACATACACTTATATATATATATATGTGTGTGTGTGTGTGTGTGTGTGTGTGTGTGTGTGTGTGTGTGTGTGTGTGTGTGTGTGTGTGTGTTGAGATTCAATATAACTTGTTCCTCATGTGCATGGTGTCACTAATTTTAAACTCTAATATTCAATCCAATAATTAACAATGGTTAATTAATGAACAATACAGTGTTGTTTGTATAACCTTGAGATTGTAAATAATTTGTTTGATCTAAATCCTAAGTGTTAAATTTGGTTGCCTTTGGCAACTTCACCAAATTTAATGACCATATTGGTATTGGTAATAATGATAACATGGATACTTAGTAATGACAAATAAAAAGTAGAAAAGAATCTTCTACAATGGAATGCAATTTTTTCATAATCGATTGGTTACATTTAGCAACAATCTACCATCATTAAAGTTGTTTCAGCATGGAGATACTGTGAAAAGGTCCATTTCCACATGTTGCCTATTAAATTTAAGACTTGAATATATGAACTCTAAAAATAAACTTGTTTTGATTGTCATTTAGCTACTAAAAGATACACTATCTCTTGTTTTACCCCCCACTCGGTCAAACGCTTGGGGCCATACCTTACCGATGTTGTCCCTTGAGCACCCTAAGTGCAAAAAATTATCAAACTTTGACGGGTTGTATCTCAGAATCTGCGACACCTGTGAATGATCCGTTTGAACCTACAGAGTTGGGTGAGGGTTACCTACAAAAGTGTGTCTCGAATTTTCAAGATTTGAAACAGTTTTCTTAGGGTAGAATTTTTTCAGTTGGCAAAAAATCGTCAATTTCATTCAATGAAAAGTTGTCACAGGGCTAATTTCTCGTTCTGCTTGTTGTGACCATGAACCATCAGTTACAACACATTTGGTTAGGCATTCTTATGCTAGGCATGCTCCTATTCCGCCCCCCCCCCCACTTGGTCAAACGCTAAGTGTCAGACCCTATCGATGAAGTCCCTTTAGCACCCTAAGTGCGAAAATTTGTCAAAATTTACAAAGTCGTATCTCGAAAACTATGGCACCTACGAATTATCTATTAAAACCTATAGGGTCACATGAGGGATGCCTACAATAGTCTATCTCATATTTTTAATATTTGTAGCGGCTTTTGTAGGGCATCATTTTTTCAATTGATGAAAAAATCATCAGTTTCATTCAATGAAAAGTTGCCACAGAGCGAATTTATCGTTCTTCTCATTGTGGGCATGAATCATTGATCCTATCACATCTAGTTAGGCATTATTACCCTAGGAATTCTCTTTTTTTACCCCCCTACTTGGTTGAATGCTCAGGGGCATACCCTACCGACGTCATCCCTTGAGCGTCCTAAGTGCGAAAAAATTGTCAAACTTTTTGACGGGTTGTATCGCAGGAATCAAAATACCTATGAATGATCCATTTGAACCTATAGGGTCACGTGAGGGCTTCCTACAAAATCCTATCTCGGATTTTCAAGATTCGGAGCATTTTTCTTAGGGCGGCATTTTTTCAAATGGCAAAAAAATGGTCAGTTTCATTCAATGAAAAGTTGCCACAGGGCTAATTTCTCGCTTTACTCGTCATGACCATGAACCTTTGTTTCCAACATGTCTGGTTAGGAATTATTACCATAGGCTTGCTCCTATTTTACCCCCCCCCCCCCCCAACTTAGTCGAACTCTTAAGGTCATACCCTACCGATGTTGTCCCTTGAGCGCCCTAAGTGCGAAAAAATGTCAAAATTTGACAGGTCATATCTCGGAAACCATGGCACCTGTGAATGATATGTTTGAACCTACAGGGTCATGTGAGGGCTTCCTACAATTTTTTGTCTGAGATTTTCAAGATTCAGAGTAGTTTCGTAGGGTAGCGTTTTTTAGTTGATGAAAAAATCATCAGTTTCACTCAATGAAAAGTTGCCACGGAGTGAATTTCTCATTCTCCTCATCATGGATGCAAACCATTGGTCCCACCATGTTTGTTTAGGCTTTCTTACCCTATGCATTCTCTTGTTTTACCCCCCCTCCCCCGACTCGGTCAAATACTCAGGACCATACCTTACCGTCATCATCCCTTGACTGTCCCAAGTCCAAAAAATTGTTAAACTTTGACAGGTTGTATCTCATAATCCAAAACACTCGTGAATGATCCATTTGAACCTATAGGGTCACATGAGGGTTTCCTACAAAATCCTATCTCGTATTTTCAAGATTCAGAGCAGTTTTCTTAGGGCAACATTTTTTCATTTGGCAAAAAAATCGTCAGTTTCATTCAATGAAAAGTTGCCATAGGGCTACTTTCTCATTCTACTCATCATGACCACGAACAATCTACTCCAACACATCTAGTTATGCATTCTTACCCTAATCATGCTCCTATTTTCCCCCCCAACTTGGTCAAACACTCTGGGCCATACCCTGCCAGCATCGTCCCTTGAGTGCCCTAAGTGCAAAAAATTGTCAAAATTTGACAGATCGTATCTTGGAAATCATGGCACATGCGAATGATCCATTTGAACCTACAGGGTCACGTGAGGGCTTCCTACAGTAGCCTATCTCAAATTTTCAATATTCAGAGCGATTTTTGTAGGGTAGTGTTTTTTCAATTGACGAAAAATCATTAGTTTCATTCAATAAAAAGTTTCCACGAAGCGACTTTCTCGTTCTTCTCATCATGGGTGTGAACACTCGGTTGCAACATGTCCAGTTAGGCATTCTTACCCTATACATGCTCCTATTTTACCCCCCCCCCCCACTCGGTCAAATTCTCGGGGCCATACCCTACCGACATCATCCCCTGAGTGCCCTAAGTGCAAAAAAAAGTCAAAATTTGAGAAGTCGTATCTTACCATTGGGAATGTTATCAAAGGCCCAACCTCCCATAATTGTAGTCATGTTTGTCTGATCTTGGAAGATGTTAGTTACACCTACCCAGTGAGTTCGTTTATAATTTTTTTAATCCAGGGATTCCAAAATACATTGAAACAACTATATAAATTCCCTAATGTGGATGCAATACCAGCTCGGTAAGTGCAGGCTTGTTTGCCATAAATTTAATTAAAGTTATCTATATGATGTCGTCGAGGTGGGTGAATGTATGAAGTAGAGGTGCTTCTAATAGCTCGGCTACCCAGATGACTGAAGAGGATTTTCACTGGCTTGGACCTAATTATTGTCTTGTCCAAGGCCTCTCGAGCTCGACATACGTCTCGTCCAAGAATGTAAACCCTAATTTTGAAAAATTTGGTAGAGACAAAGGGTTCCAAGTGGCCACTGAGTTGGTTCTTTTCTCTTGTTCATATGTCAAAACTTCAGCCCCAAATGCTTTAAGCAACAAATGAAACGCAATTTGTCACATTGAATTAAGCATGATGAGGATATACAAAGAAGAGGAATACAAAGAGTGGGTTGAATTGGGGTTGAAGTGAGAGGTGAAGAACAATCCCATTCTCAAAATTGGAAATGTAAACACTCCCATGTGGCATAGATTCGAATTGCAATGAAACTTCCCCATACTATTGCCTATGGCCTCTAATCAATCAATAGTCTATTACCCATAGATTGATTCAAACTGCACATATTGTTAGAAGGGTGTCTTTTATTTGAATCAATTTTGATTTTCCAAAATGACAAGCACTCATATTTTTCACACACCCAGATCTTCCAAAGATTTCAACCTTAAAATAAGACTTTGCTATGTGCTTAAACACAACAAATGGAAAAGTCTGTGAAAATAGCCAAATTAAATCTTGGATTACATACAAATTGGAATATAATAAAGAATGTTTAGATTGAAGGAATTTATTTTCTCAATTGATAATTGATAGCCCTCAAAATCAATGTGAACAAAATAATACAACTACAACAATGTACTCATGTTCAAATACATTGTATAACATCAATAAAACTAAACCAGTTTACTCATGTACAAATACATTATATGTCAACAATACAACTACACCAATGTGCTCAAGTGTAAATACATTGTATATATTTGTACTCATGTACAAATACATCGTCTATCATCCTAACAAAGTTCCATCAATGTACTCATATACAAATACAACATCCCACTTCATGTGCATCAAACATCCTCATGTCCTAAGAGCAAAGCTTACGTAGATGTCCTAAGAGAAAAGCTTGCGTAGAGAAATGCTTGCATATAAATGAAGACCAACATAAGTAATGTGAACAACATCAAAAATACCTACATTTTTAAGAGTTGTTAATCTACACATAAAAAAACAAGATAATAAATGGAGAGGTGGAATTATATCAAGTGTATCCACTATGTTGATGCAAAAAATGTAATGCAATAGTGTTGATTGAATCAAAAATGCATGCATTAGCATAAAGGTTTTATAATCATTGTTTGAAATTAAATGCATGATAATAAACAAAGACATCAGATTAATGAAGAGGTAGGATTATATAAATTATATTGAGCTTACCCACTACGCACATGCAAAAATTGTGATGCAATAGTAATGTTCATCAAAGTAGACCTACATTTTTAACACATTCTTAATATACACGTAACAAACTTGAACATTAAGGTTTTATGATAATTATTTGAGATGAAATGCATTATAAAAAAAGAGAGATAATAAATACCTACTACTCAAGTGTGCCTGAAGGGTCATCCCTTTTCTTAAGAGTATCCAGTATTGATTCATGATTAGCACCAGTCATTGTCCATAGCTCTTTGGTCTTCGGTATTTATTGATGCTTCAACAACTTGACATTTGTAGCTAGAATAAGGTGAGAATGGTTTTGTGTCTCTCATAGTCTTCAAATGCAGGCATGCCATTCTTTCTAATCATGTATGTTCGCAACCAAGTTCCTACAACAACAATTGAACCTGTAGGATACGTGAACTCATCATCATTTGTCACTGACTATGTTAGCTTATGCTTTCCCTATACACATCATGCCAACCAATAGTCTAATCTATCTTCATTCCTCTATGGTGAAACCACTACAAAAACATGTCCTGGTTGTAGAAGATGTGAAAGAAAGTCATACTCAACTGAACTTTCCATGTCATCATTTGACATGGATATTGTTTGAGATAAAGGAGTTAGATATTGTGGAACCCACGTATCAACCCACTCACTTGACTTCCTCTAATCCCAATCACATTGAACACAACTCTGACAAAAAAAAGCGTACTCTCATGTCCAAATGGTCCATGTACTACATTTGAGTTGCAAAATGAATGCATCTTTGAAGAATCTTTAATTGTTTGACAATCCACTATGTCTCCCATTGTGCCCTCCTCAACAAACCAAAAGAATCTTTGCACTTCTGAATCAAGTGTCCCTCCCTATGACAATGTTTAACTACACCAATCAATAATAGAACATGCATTAGAGAAATTTGCACCTAAAATCCTCAATTGGTCCTTAACTAGAGCTCTCTTCAAACATGCACCTGCTCTAGCATGTTCCCCCTTCCCATGTCCTACTTTAAAAAAACTCCAAATATGAGGTATACGCCTATCTACATGCATTCTACTCAACCCATAAAACATACAAGAATTCTTGAATTGAACTGTGCAGTTATCTGACCATATGAGATGTCAATCAATTGCAATACCTTTCTCCTGCAAGAACTCAAAAAAAATCTTGAAAGAATGTTGGACATACTCAGAGGAGTGTGATCTATCATCACTCATATAAAAATGATACTCCTTGATTATCTTCATGTCCTCTTCTGTACTATCAGGGGCATGTTTGTATGTTGTGTGAACAAAATTAGCAATCTAGATTGAATTGTAATATTGAGATTGTACCTCATTTTGTATTGTAATGTATAGTTTTCTTCAAAATCAACCACTGATATAATAGTGCCAATAGAGAAAGAGTTCTTACACATCCTAAACTATTGATCCAGCCACTGAGACCTATGGGTGTGCCTTGCATACTTGTAGAAAATATTTTCCTTAAAATCCAAAATAAAATCAGCAACACTAACTTCTTTAGAGACCAAATCGCATCTAGAACCTTCACCTCCACTCTTCAAAGTATATTTCACTATCTCATATCTTTTTTTCTCAACAATATTCTTTCCAAACTCCTGTTTGCTTCCCTCATGAAAACATGAAACAAACTTTGATAGCCCACCACATTGTGAGCACTTCTCATTAAAACAATTACTTCTATAGAAAAAACATCCATCATCTCTAGGACACAAAATTAGATCCAACAAGTCTCTTGATGATCTCAAAAATTGCATTACACCGCACTCCTGCAACATATCATTAGTATGAATCGTAGAATGAATATAACATAAAAGTTCATGGTACATTGAAAAATCCACATGGTATTTGCAACAACAAGTATTATGAATCTTAATAAGTACACAATAAAATGGCTTCAAAGATTCAAAGGCCCTTTGCAATATTTGCAAAGTTTGATGTTGTTCATAAAAAAAAAATTCAACTTTATTTTTCTTGATTCCAAGAAATGTTTGGAATGCGGTGTGCGGTCTCGGTTGCCAATTCTTAATTTCTAAACATCCTTTACATTGGGTGATACTCTAGAATTAGAGTGCCAAAATTGTTGAATTTATTCCTTCAAATTGTCGGTCAACTTTCTATCAACACGTGGAAGCCTCCCACCAAAATCCCATGTATCATGTTGAAGGGAATCATCGAGTCTTTGTCTTCTTGCAAGTGCTATATTTAAATTTTTATGGTTTATGTTCAAATCAACACAAGTTTGTCTCATAAAATGAGCCTTCCTCAATTGATGGCTTACTAAGGAGGTTGTAATCACTCTTTGAGCAGCTCTCTTATATGTTTCATCAGTATTATTTCCAATAGAATTGAGAGCATTAAAAAGATTTTTGACAATAATAGAATTTATCTCCATCTTCCTCCTCATACAAATCTTCAATTTGGCTAGCAATGGTCTCATCTTTTGCATCTTTAGAAATTGAACCCTTAGGACACCATGACCCCTTAGGTATCGTTAGGGGTCATATTATGTCCTAAGGGGTCATATGGTGACCTGTGACCCCTTAGGATACCATATGACCCCTTAGGACACCATATGGTATCGTTATGGGTCGTATGGTGCCTTAAGGGGTCATATGGTGTTCATGACCCCTTAGGACACCATATGGTGTCGTTAGGGGTCATATGGTGTCCTAAGGGATCATATGATGTCCTATGACCCCTTAGGACACCACATGGCCCCTTAGGTGTTGTTAGGGGTTATATTATGTCATAAGGGGTCATATGGTGTTCTATGACTCCTTAGGATACCATATGACCCCTTAGGTGTTGTTAGGGGTCATATGGTGATGTGTGACCCCTTAGGACACCATATGGTATTATTAGGGGTCGTATGGTGTCCTAAAGGGTCATATGGTGTCCAATGACCCCTTAGAACACCATATGGTGTCATTATGGGTCGAATGGTGTCCAATGACCCCTTAGGACACCATATGATGTCGTTATGGGTCAAATGGTGTCCTAAGGGGTCAAATGGTTTTCTATGACCCCTTAGGATACCATATGGTGTCATTAGGGGTCGTATGGTGTGCTAAGGGGTCATATGGTGTGCTAAGGGTTCATATGGTGTCCCATGACTCCTTAGGACACCATTTGGCCCCTTAGGTGTCGTTAGGGGTCATATTGTGTCCTAAAGGATCATATAGTGTCTCGTGACTCCTTAAGACACCATATAATGGCGTTATGGGTCATATGGTGTCCCAAGGGGTCATATGGTGTTCTATGACCCCTTAGGACAATATATGATCCCTTCAGACACCATACAGTGTTGTTAGGGGTCAAATGGTATCCTAAGGGGTCATATGGTGTCCTGCAACCCCTTAGGACACCATATGACCCCTTAGGTGTCGTTAGGGGTTATATGGTGCTCTATGACCCCTAAGGACACCATATAGTGTCTTTAAGGGCCATATGGTGTCCTATGACCTCTTAGGACACATATGACCCCTTAGGACACCATATGGTGTCGTTATGTGTCGTATGGTGTCCTAAGGGGTCATATGGTGTTCTATGACCCATTAAGACACCATATGACCCCTTAGGACACCATATGGTGTCGTTAGGGGTCGTATGGTGTGCGAAGGGGTCATATTGTGTCCCATGACTCCTTAGGACATCATATGACCCCTTAGGTGTCATTAGCGGTCATATTGTGTCCGAAGGGGTCATATGGTATCCTATGACCCCTTAGGACACCATCGGTGTCATTAGGGGTCATATGGTGTCCTATGAACCCTTAAATATCGTTAGGGGTCATATGATGTCCTATGACCCCTTAAGACACCATATGGTGTCGTTAGGAGTCATATGGTGTGCTAAGGGGTCATATTGTGTCCTAAGGAGTCATGGGACATCATATGACCCCTTAGGACACCATATGACCCCTTAGGTGTCATTAGGGTCCATATTGTGTCCTAATCATATGGTGTCACGTGACGCCTTAGGACACCATGATGTCGTTATGGGTCGTATGGTGTCCTATGACCCATTAGGACACCATATGGTATCATTAGAGGTCCTATGGTGTCCTAACACCATATGACCCCTTAGGTGTCGTTAGGGGTCATATTGTGTTCTAAGGGGTCTATGGTGTCCTATGACCCCTTAGGACACCATGTGACCCCTTAAGACACCATATAGTGTCATTAGGGGTCATATGGTGTCCTAAGGGGTCATATGGTATCCTATGACCCCTTAGGTGTCATTAGGAGTCATATTGTGTCCTAACGAGTCATATGGTGTCCTATGACCCCTTAGGACACCATATGGTGTCGTTAGGGGTCGTATGGTGTCCTAAGGGGTCATATGGTATCCTAATGTCCTATGACCCCTTAAGACACCATATGACCCCTGAGGTGTCATTAGGGGTCATATGGTGTTCTATGACCCCTTAAGATACCATGTGTGATCGTTAGGGGTCATATAGTGTCCTAAAGGGTCATATGGTGTCCTATGACCCCTTAGGTGTCATTAGGGGTCATATTGTGTCCTAAGGGATCATATGGTGTTCTATGACCCCTTAGGACACCATATGACCACTTAGGACACCCCACAGTGTCATTAGGGGTCATATGGTGTCCTAACAAGTCATATGGTGTCTTATGACCCCTTAGGACACCATTTGTTGTTTATTATTGACCGTATGGTGTCCTAAAGGGTTATATGGTGTTCTATGACCCCTTAGGACACCATATGGTGTCATTATGGGCCGTATGGTGTGTTAAGGGATCAAATGGTGTCCTATGACCCCTTAGGACACCATGTGACCCCTTAGGTGTCGTTAGGGGTCATATTATGTCCTAAGGGGTCATATGGTGTCCTAAGACCCCTTAGGACACCATATGATGTCGTTAGGGGTCGTATGGTGTCATATGGGGTCATATGGTGTCGTATAACTGCTTAGGACACCATATGACCTCTTAGGACACCATATGACCCCTTAGTTGTCGTTAGGGGTTATATTGTGTCCTAACGGGTCACATGGTGTCTTATGACCCCTTAGAACACCATATGGTGTTGTTAGGGGTTGTATGGTGTGCTAAGGGGTCATATTGTGTCTTAAGGGGTCAAAAGTCATCATATGACCCCTTAGGACACCATATGACTCCTTATGTGTCTTTAGGGGTCATATTGTGTCTTAATGGGCCATATGGTGTCCTATTACCCCTTAGGACACTATATGGTGTTGTTATGGATCATATGGTGTCCTAAGGGGTCATATGGTATTCTGTGACCCTTTAGGACACCATATGACTTTTTAGGACACCATATTGTGTCGTTAGGGGTCATATGGTGTTGTTATGGGTCGTATGGTGTCCTAAGGGGTCATATGGTATTTTGTGACCATTTAGGACACCATATTGTGTCGTTAGGGGTCATATGGTGCCCTAAGGGATCATATCTTGTCTTATGACTCCTTAGGGCACCATATGGTGTCGTTGGGGGTCTTATTGTATCCTAAGGGGTCATATGGTGTTCTATGGCCCCTTAGGACACCATTTGGTGTGGTTATGGGTCATATTGTGTCCTAAGGGTTCATATGGTGTTCTATGAACCTTTAGGACACCATATAACCCCTTAGGACACCATATGGTGCCCTTCTATGTCAGATCGTGTCCTAAGGGGTCATATGGTGTCCTATGACTCCTTAGGACACCATATGACCCCTTTTAACATCCTAGTGCACGACATGACCCTTTAGGACTATATAGTGTTCTAATGGGTCATATGATATTCTAACACATGTGTTTCCCCTTACGACCCCATATGACACCTAACAATACCATGTGACCCCTCATAATACCATATGACCCCTTATGACACTATATGACTACTAAAGAAAATATTAGTAATATATTTTAATATATATATTTATATATTATAGTATTAATATATAACATTTTTATTATATATTAATATATTGAATATTATTATATTAATATATTGTACATATTAATGTATTAATATATTTTATATTAATACAATAATATTCAATATATTAATATATTATATATATTCTACATTAACATATTAATATATTGTATATTAATATATTAATATCAGAACTTATTAAAATCGTATATCCGATATCTATGACATAAATTTCAAATTTTGAAATTTGGCTTTGGAATGCATTGGGATTTGGCTTGGAAATGACAAGCCTAGAAAGTCAACAGAAAAAATGTGTTTTTGAGTATTCTTTGATTTTTCAGACTTCACACTGGTGGCTGACAACTTTGTTTTTAGCCAAAATTGATAAAACGAAAATGGATTTTTAAGGACGTTTTCAACTTTCCAACTATTGGCATGATTGGCATAACTGATATAGATGAGGTGATGCAGTTAAAGACTAATGACTACATCGGTAGAGGATAGAAGACTATTTGTGATGAAGAGATTGATATTTTGTGATTAGATGACTTGATCAGTTATTTGTGTCGTCATTGATGGCAACTGATGTTAAATGATGTTAACTGATGTTTACTAATGATTGGTTTGTCATCTAAGTGATTTAGTCTACCGAAGACAGGGTTTACCGACATTTTATAGAAGACTGTGAAATAGGACTTTAACCAGTATATGCAGAGATGTTTTACTTGAAGTGGATGATTCATGATGATTGATGATTTGTGATTTGGAATATAAGCTTTTATCATGGTAATGAGTATCTGACCGGAACCGCATCTTGTGATGACTATCGGAAGGCATGTTTCTATGTCTGATGAAGTTTTGCTAGGGTTTAAGAAGGATTTTAGAACCGGTGATGAAATCATCAAACCAGTAATGAATTTTGGTATGGCGGTGATCGACAACAAGTTCACGTGTTGATGATAACGCAACACAAACCGTGTGAAATGTTTGAAAGATGTTTTGGTGTGTTTGGAGAGCAAATTTCTTGGAAATGTGCAAAGTGCTTAGTGGAATGAGCTAAGGGTTTGACTTTGTACCAGATCGACTTGTCGTGACGACTTATGATCATTCAATGACTGATATTGATTTTTAATTGATTGTAATGATCCATATGATGATCTCAAATGAGTTGTAAAGATATGTGATGCTCTATGATGTAATTTAGGGTTTAGTGGCCAACCTAGTGGAAAGCATTATTTATGTTGGATTAGTTGATGTTTACTGTGTCGGTGATCTTAGAGAAGAGTGTGAAGCCATACGAAAGAAGAGTGAGATATTCCTGTGAGTTGTAGATAGTGAAGCATAACTGGATCTGATTTAGCAAGCAAAGAAGTGCAAGTAAAATATCACTTTTTCACTGTTGTACTCTAACAATTACAATAGATTAAATCCCTTAACCGGGTAGGTCCTGATAGGCCTTAATCTTGTAAATCCCCTAACAGGGTAGCTCTCAAAAAGAGTGGTAAATCCTCTCACGATGTTGATCCTAACAGGTCATTTAGCTCTTAACCAGGCTGCACATCCAAATGCCTTAACCGGGTGACTCTTAACGGAGGTTTGCTCCTAACATGACATATTGTAAGCTCCTAACAGGGCGTACTCTACAAGAGTACAAATATTTGTGGGTACTAACTCCCACCATGGTTTTCCCCTATTTGGGTTTCCATGTAGTACCCCTCCCCTGATCTGACTCTTTTAAACCCAGTTTGACCTTGGTTGACTTTTTAGTGGTTTACCTGGTTGATTGATATATCAGGGTGTGATGGTATATTCAGGTTGTATGCTTGATGTGTGTATTGATGAATGTTGATTACACAATTCTTATGTATGATTAGATGTTAATTTGATTTATGTGTTACTGACCCTGGACTAACACATTTATTGTATACGTGAGTTGTGTTATATGCATGTTTCATGTTTGTGAGTGTATGGGGTGAGAGGAGATGATTTTCCTTCACTCATTTCGGTGAGAGAGGGAACGTCACAATTCTAGTCCTTCACCGATGTGTCTCCTGTGGTTGTATATATATGCACATATGGTTCATTGCTTCAGGAGATTGCAGGTACAAGTACCGTGTAGGTACGAGGTATCGTCTCCACCTAGCTTCACAAGTCTGAGTGTGACCTATTGGTCCGATGGAATCAGATGAGTTAGTTCTAAGACCTACATTTTACCCTAGTCGTGCTCAATGTGACATCGTCAGTCGTCCGTCACTTTCCCCTTTTGTTGGGTATGCGAGTCATGTATTTGTTTGGTTTTCTTGAGTTGCGTGTTATGTGTTTGTGATATTAACTATTAAATCTTAAAGTGTTTAATTAGTTAATGTGTTTATTACGCATTCGTAAATAAAGGGATAAACGTTAAATCGGACCCCTCAATATTATAAATGGTTAAGTCAATTTGTGCAATTCATTAAATTAGGGAATTTGATTTATTGCATTTTTAAATGGTGAAAATTAGCCATGTATATGCATTAAAAATAGGGATTGATTAATTGATATTCTTAATTGGGAAAATTAATCATGGTTATGCATTTCTTTGAAAAGTAAATAGAATTGTTAAGTTTTTTATTTATTTGGAAAATTAATCATGGCTAGGCATTTTTTTGTAAAAGGTTAAATGGGATTTTCAAGTTTTTAGAGAAAATTAAATTGAATGAGAGAATTAATTTTAGGGGAAATGATTTAATTTGGAAAAAAAAAAAAATTTAAAAATAGTTTAACCTAAAATGGATTTAGGTCAAAATTTCTTTTAAAACCTGGATTTTTCATGAAATTGGGGGAGTTTTTTGTTTTTGGATTGAAAATTTGGGGAAGAAGCTTTGGGAAGAAATTGGGCATCATTGTGGAAGAAATTGCTCAAATGCAGGGATCACCTCTTCTTTAATCATATCCAGGATAGCTATTCCAGGTTGACATTGGTTTATACCTCTGATTTTTATTTGGAATTTGTTGATTGAAAAGAATTCTCTATGTGTGTATTTGCATTTTGTTCTAGAAATTTCATTTCAAATCTTTCAATTTGGGTTTATAAATGGTAAATTTAGTTTGATTTTATGTATTTAGAGCTAGAAAATTGTTCAATTTTGCCCCTATGTGGGGTTATGCTGGCAAATTTTTGCTAGATTTAGTTGCTTGGAAGAGATTTTTTTTCAAGAAATCTCATGGTTACCCTCTGGTTTTGTCTTGGAAAAAATTCTGAGTTTATCTTGTTTTGGGGGGTTTTGTTTTCAATGTTTTTATAAAAAAATATATGTATATAAGGAATCTTGAAATGATTTATTTCTCATAAATTTATTGAGAAAAGTCTGAGACTGTGTTATGGGACTGGGGGAGATTTGTTTTATTTAAAAAATAATAATAATAAATAAATATAATTTTTTTTTTAGTTATTGGAGGGTGGGGGAGTCGTGGCTCAACCCATGCCCCTCCCTTTCTTCGCAACCTCTGTGGAGGATTGCCTCCACAGTGGAAGCACAGGCCTCCATGGCCGCACTTTCCACTCCCATGGTTGGGATGTGGGGCGCCACGGGTCTATTATATATTCTTTTAATATATATATATATATATATATATATATATATATATATATATATAATTTGCTTTTTTAATTTTATTTTATTTAAAAAGTTTTTAAATTAGTATATATATATATATATATATATATATATATATATATATATATATATATATATATATATATATATATATATATATATTGTTTGTAAATTTTTTATTATTAGTGGTTTAAATGATATATTATTGGGAAATGTTGAAAATTAAATAATATATCATTTGGAAATTTTGGAAATTAAAATAATATTTTTATTTGGGAAATTTAAAAATTAAATAATCTATTATTTGGGGATAACTTGGAGATGGATAGATATAGTTAGAAATTTAATGATATTTTCTTTTTAGTGAAATATGGATATTAGATGGAAAATACATTTATTAATTTATTTTTTTATATGTATTGGAAAATACGCAAAATTATGTAATTGTAATTTTGGTCTTGAATTTATTATGTAATGGTGATTTTTCAAATGTTGTATTTCGAAATTAGATAAATTAGAAAACCTTGGTCGACATATATTAAATGAAATAGAAAAATGATTGTCATTATAGATTAATGAAAATGTGTGTTTAATTACTGTATTTGCATGTGATTTAAAAAATGACAAGTCCTTAATTGTGAGCATTGGTTGTTTTTATGTGGTTGATTTTTACCTAGTCATGTCCTTGATTACGAGTATTGGATGTTGTCATGTGGTTGATTGTGACTGGTCATGTCTCTAGTCAGAGAATCGTCAGTTAGTTATTTGTGTGCAAGGGCTTGTTTGGCCAAGTGGTTTTCTATTGCTTTGAACTTCATATCTTATTTCTTGTGTATACCTTGGTTTTGGGAGTTCGTCTGATTTGTGGTTAAGTGCCATATGGGAGAGTGGCTTTCGAGTGGGGGTCGCACCCAAATTAGTAGCAGGGTAACCCATCAAAAGTGTGTCTAAATAAGTGATAACTTAATAAATTATTAGGGGGTTTGGTAGAAGAAAACACTAAGTAAGATAATTGTGCCTCACTCATGGGTTGAGTGCTAGTATAGACTCAGGATGCAGCGAGAAGGCCTGGAATGGAAAACCAACAACCTTGTCTTCTCGAAAGGATGTGTTGGGTCCACATGAGACTTGGATGGGGCCCGAGGTTCGGGAGAGGTTGCCAAGGAAGCCCAGTGGATGGGGGTTGGGACTTATGGAGGCCTGCCAGGGTAACCATACCAAGCTATGTGATGAAACTCTTCCCTTATGGTTACTAGTGTGCAGTTGTGTTGATTTTGCTTGGAGCACTATTGTGGGAGTCATATCTGATTGTTTATGCTTTTTGAGAGTACCTGTTATTTATGTTAGACCATGGGATGATTATGATAGTTTGTGAGGATTTAGTTTTGTCGGTGCTCTAGTTGTACTCTTGTATTTACTCCATACCATGTTTCAAATGGATCCTCTTTCTTATTCTTGCATCATTCATGTATCTCTTGGACCCCATGTGGTCATATGTATTATTTGTTTTCGTATGCCTTGAAGGTAGGATGTAATTGATGTGAACCTTATGTATTTTTCACCTATTATTTATTAGAAGGGTCTTGCAATTGAAGAAGACTCGGAGATGTAGCCCATTAGGGGTGAACTACGATATCAATTTGGTGTTGTATGGTGCATGTGTTCATCTAGTTCCTTTTATTTTGGATGTATGAATGGCATTATGGTTAATATGTATAATGTAGATTAGATAGTATTAATCTTAAATGCATGTATGAAGTTATCAATTAGATGCAGTAATATGGATTATGATGAATGTAGCTATTGACGGTTGTATATATTCAATCATGCTAGGTTAATCTCTTATGGAATTTAATTTCTATGTTCATGTGGTAATCATTCCATCATGAGTAGGTTTAAATAATCTCATTGTTAATTGGATTAATAAACCTTAATGTTCATTGGATTATCGAGTAATCTTCATTGGAAACCCTTTGGAAGTTAAGTTAAGTCTTCCGCTTGTGCAAATGTTATTGCAGTGATTAACTTAATGCATCTTTAAGTTCATTAATGTTTAAAAAAAATTATTTTCTCTCTTTTCAATAGTATTTAGTCGATTATTTTAGGGTTTCATGGCGAGGCATTACATTCCACATCAAAAATATGGTGTTCATGTGTGGAATGATTTTTATGTGATGTTATTGATTATCTTTAGTTTATTCATTATTTTTGAATACACCAGTTATAGCAGTTTATTAGAGATTTATCAAAGATTATCGGTATTGTTTAATGAATTGGCATATGTGGTAAATGAAGTTAGATTTGTTGTAAGTTTGATTTGGGTTTAAAGTTTTAAATTGGTATTAATACTGATTCACCCCCCTCTCAGTATTAACTGGATCCTCATAGGATTAACAATTGGTATCAGAGCTTTGGTCCTCTGTGTGCAAAAAGCCTAACTGCTTGAGGGAAAGATTCTAAGGAAGTCAAGATGATGAAGAAAAAGGGTCTCAAGTTCAACAAGGATAACTACAAGATATGGAAAGATAGAATGAATATCTACATCAAAGGTCTTGGTGCACAATATTGGAAGCAAGTTGAAACAAAATATGTTGCTCCTACTACTACTCCCTTGACACCAGATGAACTCAAAGAGAAACAAGATAACATGCAAGCCTTAGAAGCTCTTGTTAGCACTTTATCTGATTCAAAATATATTGATGTTCAAGGATTGGAACTGCAGGTGAGGTTTGGGAAAAGTTAGATATAATCTATGGAGCAGATGAGCATGTACAAAGATCCAAAGAGGAAAGCTTGAGAGGAAAGTTTGATGACATGGGAATGCTTGGAGGAGAAAATATTGCACAGTATGGTCAGAGAATCAAAGAAGTTGTTGATGGCATAAAGAGTGCTAGAGGTAAAATGGATGATGACACAATAGTAATTAAAATGCTTAGAACTCTTCAACCTTAATATGCTATAAGAGTATCTGCAATCCAAGAACTTAGATCTATTTGAAAGGATAAGGTAACTATTGATTCATTGATTGGTAAGCTTACAACCTTTGAGTTAAATAGTTTTGACAATAGTGTGACAAAATCTACAAAATCTGCCTTTAAAGATTCTGTTACCAGTTTATCTGCTAGAAAAGGAAAAGATATATGTCAAAATCATGAGTGCAAGTCAAGTCATGGAAGTTACCAGGGAAATGAAAACAATGAAGATCAAGTGATGGAACTTGAGGCACTGTTAGCAAAAATATTTCCAAGAGGCATTGATAAGTATAGAGGAAAGCTACCTTTGAAGTGTTTCTCTTGTAGTAAATTGGTCATATTGTTGCTAATTGTCCTAATGTTGACAAGAAAGAGAAATTTAGAAAATATAGAGGAAAGGGCAAAAAGCAATGTTATGTTCCAGTAGATGAAGGTGTGATCGATGAGGAGTCTGAAGATGAAGATGACAATGAGGAAATTGTGTTTGTAGCCATGAAGGAGGAACTGACAGATGAAAAGGCACTGGTATCTCATATGGAGAATAGTGATGAATGGATTATAGACAATGGCTGCTCACACCACATGACCGGAGATAAAAGTAAGTTCATAACCCTTGATGAATTTGATGGTGGTGGTGTTAGATTTGGAAATAACTCTCCCTGCATGGTGAAAGGTAAAGGTTCAAATTCCCTAAATGGGAAGAGTAATGTTGATGATTTGTTTTGGATTGATGGTTTAAAGAATAATCTTTTAAGTGTTGGCCAGCTCAATGATAAAGGTTATTTGCTTGAGTTTAAAAGTGGAGTCTGCAGAATTTTTGGAGGTAATGATGAACTGATTGCTACCGAGAAGCAAACTAGAGGTAACTTATTTCATTTGAATAGTAATGTTAATAATTATCTAGTTGCAAGAATGGAAGACAGTTGGTTGTGGCATAAAAGATCTTGTCATGTTAATTTTGATAATTTGGTTAAGATAAGCAAGTGAAGTGTTGTAAGAGGATTGCCCCAACTTATTAAACCAAATAGTGTGATATGCAAAGATTGTCAAATTGGTATGATGACCTCTATTTCTTTCAAGAGAGAATTATATTTCTAAGAATATTTTAGATTTGGTACATACTGATCTTTGTGGCCCTATGAGAACAAAGAGTTATTACGGTGATAGGTATTTCATGATTTTCACCGATGACTACTCTAAAATGATGCGGGTGACATTTTTTAAGGAGAAATCAGAAGCATTTAGTAAATTTAAATCATTTAAATCTCTGGTTGAGAATGAAACCGGTAAGAACTTGAAGTGTTTAAGATTAGACTGGGGAGGAGAATTCACATCTGATGAATTTGTAAGTATTATGATAAACATGGTATCAAGAGACAGATGTCAGCTCCAAGGACACCACAATAGAATGGCATAGTAGAAAGTATGAACATAACAATAGTTGAAGCTGCTAGGACCATGCTATTACAGGGTAATGTACCTAAAATGTTTTGGAGAGAAGCAATCACTACTGTTGTATACACTTTAAACTGGGTACTAGTAAAAAGAGGTAACGATAAAACACCCTATGAGCTATGGTATGGAAAAACTCCTTGTGTAAGTTATTTCAAAATTTTTGGGAGTCAATATTTTATTAAGAAAGATATTCACACTAAGAAATTTGATGCAAAATCTGATGAGGGAATCTTTCTTGGTTACTCTACTAAGAGTAAGGCATATAAATGTTACAATAAGAAAACTAAGAAGATTATTGAAAGTGCTAATGTGAAGGTAGATGATCTCTTTGGAAAGTCAGAAGGTACCAATAGATCTAAGCCTGAAAAAGATGATGAGAAACTTGTGATTATTGAACTGGAAGCACAAAACAACGAAGAACTGACAAATGGAGAATTAGGTACTCAACCGGTAAGTGATGACAGCAATGAAGAAAATGAAGAACAAGAAGCAGAAGATGCAGAACCAATACTAGTATTGCCTTGGTGTGTCAGATTAAACCATTCACAATATTAGATAATTGGTGATAAGAATGCTGGTGTGCAAACAAGGAGGAAAATAAGAGAAAAATGTTGTTTGATATCTACAATTGAACCCAAAAGAGTAAAGGAGGCACTAAAAGATGATGATTGGGTTAATGCAATGAATGAATAATTAGATCAAATTGAGAAGAATCAGACATGGTCACTTGTTCCTAGACCGGAGGATAAGAATGTAATTGGAACAAAATGGGTCTTTAGGAATAAGTTGGATGAAGAAGGAAAATTTTTAAGAAACAAGGCGAGGTTAGTCTACAAAGGGTATGCATAGGAAGAAGGTAAGGATTATGGAGATAAATTTGCACCTATTGCTAGATTAGAAGGAGTGAGAATGCTGCTAGCATTTGTTGCATATAAGGGATTCAAAATTTATCAAATGGATGTCAAATCAACCTTTTTAAATGGGATTCTAGAAGAAGAAGTCTACATTGAACAACCAGATGGATTTTCTCTATCTGATGATGAAGACATGGTATGTAAATTGCATAAAGAACTATATGGTCTAAAGCGGGCACCGAGAGCATGGTATGAGAGATTACATGCTTATTTGATCAAAATTAGATTCCAACATACTAGTGAGGACAACAACATTTATTTGAAGACTGGTGGAGACAAGATGTTGATAAAGAAGTGTTTGTAGATGATATAATTATTGGTGGAAATGATGATATGTGTATGGATTTTGCTGATATAATGAAAAAGGAATTTGAAATGTCTCTAATTGGTGAAATAAAGTTCTTTATTGGGTTATAGGTCTAGCAACTGGATGGTGGTATCTTTATTTGTCAAAGCAAGTATGTCAAAGAGGTGTTGAAGACATTTGATATGGAAGACTGCAAACCGATAGGAACACCAATGGTGACAGGCTGGAAGTTGTTCAAACAAGGCGATTCTCCTGTTGTTTGTGAAAAAGAGTAAAGGTCTATGATTGGTAAATTGTACTATGTTGTTCATAGTAGGTCGGACATTGCTCAAGTTGTTGGATTAGTTGCTAGATTTAAGAAAGAGCCTAAGGAGACAAATTTGGTGGCAGTGAAGAGAATTTTTCGGTATCTCAAAGGCACAACAAACTATGGTTTATGGTATCCTTATAAAGGAAATTTTAATTTGGATGTATTTAGTGATGTAGATTGGGCAGGTAATGTGGATGAGCGGAAAAGCACAACCGATGGAGCTTTTCTTCTTAGTGGAAGATTAGTGGCATGGATGAGCAAGAAACAAACATGTGTTTCTCAATCTACAACTAAAGCAGAGTATGTTGTTGCATCCATGAATTGCATGCAAGCAATATGGATGAGACATGTGCTAGAAGGATTCAAAATAGATATGTCTGAACATGTGACTATATATTGTGATAATACAAGTGTAATTAATATTTCTAATAATCTTGTACTTAATGCTAGAACCAAGCACATTGAATTGAAGTATTATTTTTTAAGGAAAAGAGTTCAAGAAAAACAAATCAAGATGGAATATGTGAAGAGTAAATATCATATAGTTGATATCTTTACTAAGCCCTTACCAAAGACTACCTTTGAGTTTCTTAGAGGTAAACTAGGGGTTAGAGCCCTACAACGGAAGAACTAGAATGATGGAGATACATCAATCCTATGGATCTAATGTTTATTCTTCACTAAGGATTGATGAGGTGCAAGATACTCTATAGGGGGAGCAACTCAGATATAAAGTTTTGATTTAATGATCTGATATACTGATTGGATATAATGTTCTGATTTGGTTAGCAAAGATGATGATGACAGAAGATCAGTGATGCACATACACCTTTGGCATTGTTGTCAAAGGGGGAGAAGAACAAGATCATATTTGAGAGAAGAAAAGGATCAGAGAAGTTGGAGAAGTATTGGTTTAGGGGGAGAAGACAAAAGGAGGAGATCGACAAATGATATGATACTGGCAACAAGAAATAATGATGGTGTTGCAATATGATTGGTATATCTGATTAGTGTTTCCATCAAAGCCAAAGGGGGAAATTGTTGGCATGATTGGCATAACTGATACAAATAAGGTGATGCAATTAAAGACTGATGACTGCACCGATAGAGGATAGAAGACTATTTATGATGAAGAGATTGAGATTTTGTGATTAGATGACTTGATAAGTTATTTGTGTTGTCATTGTTGGCAACTGATGTTTCCCGATGATTGGTTTGTCATCTAAGTGATTCAGTCTACCGGAGACAGGGTTTACCAACATTTTACAAAAGACTGTGAAATAGGACTCTAACCGGTATATGCAGAGATGTTTTACTTTAAGCAGATGATTGGTAATGATTGGTGATTTGCGGTTTGGAATATAAGCTTTTATCATGGTAATGAGTATCTAACGGAAACCACATCTTGTGATAACTATCGAAAGGCATGTTTCTAATTTCTGATGAAGTTTTGCCAGGGTTTAAGAAGGGTTTTAGAACCGGTGTTGAAATCATCAAACCGGTAATGAATTTTGGTATGGCAGTGATCGACAACAAGTTCACGTGTTGATGATAACGTGGCACAAACCGCGTGAAATGTTTGGAAGATTTTTTGGCGTGTTTGGAGAGCGGATTTTTTAGGAATGTGCAAAGTGTTTAGCGAAATGAGCTAAGGGTTTGACTTTGTACCAGATCATCTTTCCTTGATTTGTAATTGATTGTAATGATCCATATGATGATCTCAAATGAGTTCTAAAGATCTATGATGATCTATAATGTAATTTAGGGTTTAGTGGCTGACCTAGTGGAAAGCATTATTTATATTGGCTTAATTGATGTTTATTGTGTTAGTGATCTTAGAGAAGAGTGTGAAGCCGTACCAGAGAAGAGTGAGATCTGCCTGAGAGTTGCATATAGTGAAGCATAACTTGATCTGATTTAGCAAGCTAAGAAGTGCAAGTAACAAATTACTTTTTCACTGTTGTTCTCTAACAATTACAACAGATTAAATCCCTTAACCAGGTAGGTCCCGACAGGCCTTAATCTTGTAAATCCCCTAACATGGTAGCTCTCAAAAAGAGTGGTAAATCCTCTCACAAGGTTGATCCTAATAGGTCATTAAGCTCCTAATCGGGCTGCACATCCAAATCCCTTAACCAGGTGACTCCTAATAGGGTCTGCTCCTAATAGGGCGTATTGTAAGCTCCTAACATGGTGTACTTCAAAAGAGTACAAATCTTTGTGGGTACTAACTCCCACCGTGGTTTTTCCCTATTACGTCAAAATTATGGTGTTCATGTGTGGAATAATTTTCATGTGATTTTATTGATTATCTTTAGTTTATTTATTATTTCTGAATACACCGGTTAGATATAGCAGTTTATCAGAGATTACTGGTACTGTTTAATGAATTGGCATAAGTGGTAAATGAAGTTAGATTTGTTGTAAGTTTGATTTGGGTTTAAAGTTTTAAATTGGTATTAATACTGATTCACCCCCTCTCAGTATTAAACGGATCCTCATAGGATTAACACCAACAATATAAGGTTTGTCTTATTTTGACTTTAATAAATAATAATTATTTATTTTCTAATTGAATTCTGACTAAAATCCTTATTGATAGGTTGATTGAAAAACACTCATAACTTTCAAACAAGATCACATTTTATTAATCTGAAACATGTGTCACATTCTATGCTTTCTCTACTATAGGAAAAAAAAAAACAATTTCATAAAGTTTAGACCAAGTTAAGGTGGTCAGACGTAGGAGTTTTTGAAATTCTGAAAAATTGTAGTAAAAAATTCATAATTAATTATTTACTTCATAAAAAATTACAAAAAAATATGTGTCACATCCGGACATGAGTCTACTACTTATATTATAAATCTTATAAAAAAATATTAATTTTTTGATTGTGATTAGGGTGGGCAAACATACACCTACTTCTTATCTTTTTCCTAAAATTTTAGTACCACTACATTGAAATTTTAAATTTTCATCAAATAGATTTTTTTTTTTCAAAAAAAAATTAGTAGCTTAGAAACTACATTCAATTTTCTACATATTCTCTTCTTACATAATTTTAAAATAATGTTCATAACTTATTCAGATTTTCATGTTAAGTTTCATAACTCTGATTTTCAGAAATTTCATTGCCACTTAAGGGCCTGTTTTGGCCCACCATGATCTTGCACATACCCTGTATTGATAGATTACCCATTCATTTATATAATTTGTATGTATATAATTTTTTTTTAATTTTAGAACATCACATTTTATATTTGGGTGAGTGCAAGATCACAGAGATCCAAAAATTGGCGATAGGACAAGAAAAGTGTTTCATTTGCCCAAAAATGTGAAATTTTGCTTTGACTTTTTACTTGAGTTGGATAAAAAGTACATGTTGTCATGGTAAGAACCAAAGTAGAACATATATCTATTTGTAATGGATATCTTTTTTTAATCATATCATATAAAAAAATAATATAATATAAAATATATTACACTATAGATTATTATATTTTATACAATATATAATATATTACATTATATACATTGAAAGTGATTTATTCTAGGAATTGTGAGCAAAATTTTGTAGGAGAAGATCGCAAGGAGAGAATATGAGTCAAAGATATTAGCAGACTAGGAAAGGATTCAGGCCACAACTCAAAGGTTTTAGATTAGTGATTATTGGGCAAAGGCAGACTTTCAACCTTTGCGACTAGGGAAAACAAATTTCCCCTAGGTAGGAGCCTGATCTTCATAAGCTTGTTGAAGAGAAGTTTTGAAGAATCAAAAAATATTTAGATCCATGTGCTTAATCAAAGCCTTAGGCGTCAAAGGAGTCGAAAAGAAGGAAGGGATTGAATTAACATTCTTCTTAACTCATCCCTGAATAGAAGGCTAAGATCAAAAGCGATGTTAATTCTTCCAAGAATGTTAGAAGGGAGGAGCAAGTGACTTAAGGAGACTACTTTCTTCACAAAATAGTCAGGGAAGAGTTTCCCTAAAGACAAAATTATTAATTGGTGGTAAGAAAAATGGGGAGATTCGATCACAATAGAGGCTCTACAAAATCAATTTTTGTCATTGGCTATGAATTAGATATGTTAAAAAATGAGATTCTTAATGGAGAGCCATTGATGATAAAATATTTAGGGTTCTTCATGAAAGAATGGGAACCAATTCTCAACCCATTCAAATGCAAAATTGGGAAAATTACAGTATCGTTTAGATTGTATAATTTGCCCATGGAATATCGGAATGAAGAAGCCCTAAGTTTGATTGGAGATGAATTAGGAATTTTCGAAATGGTTGGTAAAATATTTTGAGGGGCTGATAGATCCTATCCATGAATATGTGTTGACTTGGATCCAAGTGAAGGATTTTGGTAGGAACTAGAATTTATGATCTCACATGCTTCTTGGAAGCAAAACATCATGTTGGAAAAGATCTTGGTCCTTAATGCCAAGAATTTTCCCAAACACTATGAAAGATCTAGGTCGAAGTGTAGAGAGGAAAGCTAGAAGGTGGCTAAAGAAATAGTATGTTTAGAAAAAGACTTGGGGAATTACAAAGATGATAGTAAGAAGGTTCAAGCAACATATAAGATGGACATAAGGGAGTCTTCAAAGAAGCAAAGTACCCCAGAAGAAGAGTCCAACTTGGTTGATTGAGTTGAAGGACCAATTAGAACAAACAAGGAGGTCCCTTCAAACTTTGTTGTGTAGGTTTGTAAAAGCCTCCCCTTTGACCTTCTCTATCAATTGCAATGAGCAACATTATAGACAAATGAAATTATTGGATTGGAGGAACCATCAATAGAAGAAGGAAAACATGAAACATATCTTGATCAGACCAACAAGATCTCTAAAGATTTGGATATAGAAACTAAGGAGAGACCTTTTTTCAATTCAGAGGAGGAAGCCAAAGATGCATTGAATCTATTGGTGGATTATTTGGCACTCCCAACCTTCAGTGCTTAAGCCTTCAAGACAAAATAGAAAAGTTAGAACTTGGATATGAAGAGGGGATGCAAAAACCCATGGATGAAATAGAAGACATAACAGAAGAAGCAAAGAGAAAGGAGAAAAATAATAAAAAGGAAATCCTAAAGACTCCTAGCAAAGTGAAATTGGGTATTAGTTAGAAAGAGGTAAAGAAACTATCATCTGATTGTAGAGGCAAGAAAAAGGAAAATGTTACAAGAGAAGAGAAAGGAGGATAGAGATGGTGAGGGGTAGATCAAGATTATCAAACCTCTAAGATCCGAGAAGGGATTCTCCCTTCCCAAGGAGCCATGAGTCTCATAACATGGAATATTAGGGCCATTAATGCCCCTAACTAAATGCCAGTTGGATAGGATAGAGGTGGATATAGTGTTGCCTCAAGAAACAAAATGGAATCAAGTAGAGGGTGAGTGCTTCTAGAAGAAGTTGAGGTTATAGAAAGGTGAGTGGATCCCTTCAGATGGAGATTTAGGGGGGTTAGCAATCCTTTGGCATCCCCAATCGGTGATAGTGGAGAAAATAGTAGAAGGTAAGCAATGACTTTGTTATAAAGTCAAAAGCCTAACATCTAATTTGCAATTTGATGTCAAATGTGTATAGTCCTTCTTCATGCATAGATAAGGAGTGAGCTTGGAGGAAGATTGATGATGTTCTTCTTTCTCAACCTCATGATTTCCACCTCATTGGAGGGTATTTCAGTGCGATCTTGCACAATTATGACAAAAAAGGGTGGTGTGATCAAGAAACTATAGTCACAAACTAATTTTGAGGATTGGGTTTCAAGGAGTCTTCTAATGGAAATCTAGACTTCAAATGACACCTTCACATGGACCAATAGGAGGTGGGGATTTGAGTAAATCTTAGTACAAGGAGAGAATTTTTTGGAAGGGAGACCTTGGTGGTTTCCCTTTTGATTTGGAGTGTTCAGTCCTACCTTGGTCTAGATTGGACCAGTTTCTAGTTTAGCTAGATATTTTTGGAGACAAAAGGCATTTTAGGTCCCTTTTTAAGTTTTAGAATATGTAGATGCAACATGTTGATTTCTTTGATCTAGTGAACAATTGGTGGAAAGAAATCATAATTTTGGGATCAAAATTAGTTCAGGTTATTGCTAAATTGAAAGCAACAAAGCAACATTTGAAAGAATGGAATAGAGAGCACTTTGGAAACATCTTCAAAGCTAAGAATAACATTGAGTTTGAGTTGGATAAGTTCGATGAGGAGGTCATGGCACTAGGCATAAATGAGGAGATATTCCTTTTGGAGATAAGGTTGCTTAATGATTATGGTTGAGTGTTGGCCACAAAGGAACATTTTGGCAATAGAAGTCTCGAAAAACTTGGATTAAGGATGAAGACAAAAATATGAATTTCTTCCACAATAGCTCCAAAACAAGAAGAATGGTGAATATGATTTCCAAATTAGCCAAGGGAAACATGGAGTATTTGTTGATGCTCGGGGTTTTGAAAGCTTCATGGTTGTATTTGTAATATTGCATTGATGATAATGCAGGGGTAATAGATGTTATGAAGGTTGGGTTTTTCCCTCATAAGGATTTTCCCAAGGGTATATCTTGTATCATCTTTGATGGGTATGTTGTCTATTCTTTGCATGTGGATTCTAAGTTTTAATTTTCTTGATTTTTCTTGATTGGGTTATGTGGAAATTGTCATTTGTACGACTACAAGTTTCCTTTCAAATGTTTGGGGGAAGAATTCTTCATATTATGTTGAGAGTTCATTTATGGTTCCCACAACAACCTCATCCCATTAATCTCTTATCTTTTTCATTTTTTAGATTGTCGGATGCAACAATGTTTTCATCCTGGAGGTTTAGTGGTTGGTTGTAATAGTGTGTTCTAGAGTCCTTCCTGGGTTCAACTTCTCGTTCACCCTTTGCTACTTGAATATCTAGTTTAGGATTTGTTTCTTCTTTATCCATATGAATCTTGTAAAAAAAAAATTTGTATAGGTTGTGTCTATTTGTCCAGACATTTCAACTAATTTCCATACTCCTTCACTCTGAGGTGGTGGGTTGGGTTCTAGGTAGACATTCTCCAGTACCAATTTGATGATAATATCCTTGATTTTTAGTAGTTCTTTTTGGTTTTATTCATTTTCATCCAAGAAGGAAAATGTGTGAGTAAAGTTTGTGCACACGATGCCCCAATTCCTAGTTTTCGCTCTACTTTCGTAATTGATATACCACATCTAAACTATCAGTGTCAAAATCCAATAAAAGAGTTGTATGTATAAGTAGATGCCATACTCCATATCCTTAGTCCAAGTGGTAACACAAGTATAGAGGTGGTCCTCTAGAGTGATAGTCCCTTGACATTTGGAAATTTGAGGATATTCTTCATCTTGATATCTATATCGAGCTCTTACAAGGATATTAAAAGAAAAGTAGTTAGGAATGTTATGCTTATGTGTATTCCACCAGTAGGCATCACTATAAAGAAATATGTCTTATAGTGTGGTCATTCTAACCTTTTTCAAGTTGGAATGCCTTTTACATATCTAAAATACATTCCATAACATTCCCCCCTCTATAAAATCAGGGTAATTTAATATGAGAGATGCCTTGTTTGATGTTCTTTGTCCCTAGTGTTTCCTCTTCCTTTTCAGAGGTGGTAAGGGTGTGGCTTTTGATCATGCATACTAAACATAACCCATATTGTGTGTGTGTTGGGTTGGACACTTGATAAATTGGCTGGTTGGACTCCATGTGGAGTGGTTCTACATATGATCAATCTTCAATCTTTAGGGGGATGTGTACCCCTTGTTTATTGTTGACAAAACAAATTCCTTTAGCTCATGAGTTAATGATAACATTTGTGTCTAAAAACCATCTAAGCCCAAGTAGAGCGTGAAATGTATTAAAAGGTTCTTTCATTTGTACCACTTCAAAATCAACATGTTGCTTTATTCCCTTGATGTTTACTTCTACATTTTTCCAAGTTCCTAGTGTATTACTCTCAGATCCATCTTTTAAGAAGATAGTCTTGGGTGTTTTCACCGATTTAGGTCTTCCAAGTTTCTCCCATGTAGTAGAGGGTATTATATTGAGGTCTGCACCAGGATCAACTATTACATATTCAGCCTTATGAGCATTTAGTTGGACATTGATAAGCAAAGGACAATTCTTCCAGCTCTGATCTTATGAAAGGTGCTTCACTTATGGCTTCTTATTCGAATATTTGCCCAATTATTTTAGTTTAACCACCAGGTCATTTTTTCCAACCATGGTCACCAAATCCTTTAATATCAAGACATCTTGCTCTATAAAACAGGCTACCTCCTCTTGCAATTGTTGTTTGATTGACGATTTAGCTTATTCTACTACCTTATCATGTTGCTTTTTGTTTGTTTGGATCAAGTCTAGTTCTTTTTCTTCCTATTCTTTTGAACAATAATAGTCCTCAAATCCTTTAGACACCAAAGATTTCTTCTTGCATTTCCCAGTATGTGTGCCCTATCTAGTGAGCATGTTTTCTTTCTTCTTAGTTATATTCTTCTTTTTTTCTCCTCTATTGTCAATTCTTCTTTGAAGTTTTCTCCTGGGAGGTGTCTAAAGTCCACACATCCAATCTGTTGCAGCCTCTAACCCCTTGTTTTGGTACTCTCTGAATCACCCTTGTTCCTCTTTGTAGTTCATCACTCTAAGAGGGTTTTTTAGTATCTCGATAAAACATGTAGCTTTCTCACATGTAAATATGGTTTGTTTTTCTCCTCTACAAAATACACATTTGAGCCTTTTCTCGGCACAACACTCTATTGCATAGTGGCCTATTTTACCACAATTAAAGAAAGTAGCATCATTTCTTGTTTTGTTTCCTTGGCCTCAATCTCAGCCTCCTCTATAGTTAGAATTTCTATTCTCCTCCTAATATCCTTGATTATTTTGAATTCCACATGCATTCTAGTTATCTTGCTAGGGGGAATCTAATATCATGTTTGATCCCCCTCTTCCTGAGTGCAATTGTGATTCAAAAATATGTGTTTCCTCCATTCCATACCAAAGGTCTTCTCCTAGGGAAACTTTTAGTGATATGTAGATCCCATTTTCGACAAAATGCACAATAAATTTTATTGGGTCTAACTACTTTGGTAGTAGCTAGTGTTTTTTTTGCTTTATCTATAGGATATTCATTCTAGATATGACATTATTTGTTACAATAGGTACATCGTATGTGTTGAGGTTCAAATGTCCTTATCTCCTATTGTATTGCTAATTTCCTCCCTATTCTTATAGGCTTTCCAATAGTTTTGTATTTCTATCCTTTTTTGGGGTTCTCCATGTTTGGGCCTTTATCCAATAGGTCATTTGAATAAAATCTCCATATTTATGAAAATCTCTCCCATCTAATCTAGTTCTAATGTCATTGTTAGTCTAGAAATGAGCCATTCTATTTTTTGCTTTTCTGTCAAGTGCTCTTCCAAATTTTGACATAACTCCTTAAATTTCTTGTCATGATCCTTAATAGATGTTGTACCCCAAGTTAGGTTTCTCATTTTTGTAACATTTTTTGTGGAATTGTCGATGCCTCGAAGTTTATTTAAAAATTTAGCCTTTACTTCATTCCAAGTGGTTGAATGTTGAGGATAGTGTTTAGCGTACCATTCTAGCTCTTCTCCTTGCACTGATCCTACAAAATCTAGCAACCTCTCCTTATTAATAGATTTGCCAATCTTTTCTCATATGGATTCTAAGATGAAGCAATGTTCTTCAACATTAGTGGTATCTATTACAAAGACTAGGATCTTAATGATTCTATCCATATTGATAGAGTTTACTCTAAGCTTGTTTGTTGATTGTGGGTTATTTGTTAGTTTTCTTACTAGTTTTTGGCTTGTTGGTTTCTTTTCTTTTCTATTATTATTTTGGGGCTTGTCTTCTCTACCATTGTTTCTCTCTAGTCTAATATCAAAATACTCCTCTCCAAGTATCTCATTCCACAAAATCTCTTGTTTGCTACTTATTTCAGTTTGCTTATGCTCTTCCTTTTCTCTTATTTTTGTTTTTGTGTTTTTTTTTTTCTCAATTCTCTTACTTTTGTATTTGGCTAGGGATGTCTCCTAGTCCAGGGGTTGTGTTGTTTCAAGACCTCTTTTCATTCCTTGGTTTGTAAAAGGCATCTTATTTAGCCACACCTCTTCATTTCTATTATCTTCTCTTAATCTCCTTACACTTAAATTAACTAATCTTTCCAAATGTTCATCAGTCAATAATGGGGTTCTTTCTAGAGTCTATAAGAGAACCTTGAACCTATTGCCTAATTGATTGTGATATTAGTGAAACCTTTAAGTGTGGTAGGGTAGGAGCCATGTCGCTACTACTTGACCCTGCTAGCAATCTCCTTATGTCATATCTTTCAAAGGTTGATCAAATTTTGCTTACCATTCCTTGTAGTTTATAAAAAACTTAAGCTCATGTCCTCTAGGGTATCTTCTTCACTTCTACTTCCTTCTCTCTTTTTCCAGCAACACCCATAGCGACACGCTCAGCAACACCCTTATTGGTGTGCTTATCTCTTATTCTATGCCTTTCTTCTCAGTTAGGGATGGACATTATGTCGATCCTTCTTGTTTTAGTTTTCTCCTTGATCTCTCTTGAATTCTTGTTATCGCCTTTGGCCATGAGTGTCTTGCATTACTTCTATATTGTATCCCCATGGTGGTCATTCATTTGGTTTCTTCAACAGTCACATCTTTTTGTGGTTTTTCGAGACTTTTCCCCCTTTCCATTCCCCATCCCCTTTGTATCTAACCCCCTCTCACAAGGTAGATGTCAAGACGACAAATTTTTTGTTAATTGTGCTCCATTTCTTGCTCTCTTCTTAATCCAATAACGATTACAATTTGAAATTTGTTGAAAATTTGATTATTATTTCTATAATTTATTACATTATTATTAAAAAGACAAATAATTCTTCAGTCAGTAAAAAGTAATAAATACTTGTACACTAAAAATTAAAATTTATGTAACAAATAAAATAGTTCTAAAATAAATTATAGGCTAATATTTACACTATTAAGTGACTTAATGTGATGGCACACTCCTCTACTCTAAAACCGTTGACGTGTTGCCCTTACACTTTCGCACAGTGCTCCTGCTTTGCTTCTCCCTCCTAGTCGAATGAGGATCATTGCAATGGATGCAGCTATACAAATTCTTTATCCACGAGTGCCAATGGTCAGGCATCATTCTATAGATGATCTTTACCATTTGTGGTGAATCGTGCTTCAGCTGTTGTCATGGATGTGCAAGTTTTTGCAAAGATGGACGCATTGGATCCTCTCCATGCAGGAAAGAATGGACTCCTGCTCCTTTCCTCTGGCCTTTCACCTCCTTCCCCTAATGGAACGACCTCAAATCTAGGTGGCCTAATTTCATTTCACCGATTTGAAGTGATTTCAAAGTTGTGTATGGGCGGGGCTATCTTTGACATGAAAGAATATCTTATGGGTCATGCCCCCATATGCAAGTTCCCTAAAACTTGGTCAAAATTGTGTGATCTACATGCATGGATTTTAAAATTTTGGAAGGAGGGTATGGAGGAAGAAGTTTGCATTTACCCTTGTGCTAGGGTTTTTTTATCCTTGAATTCAACTTGCTGGAAGACAGGAGGAAGGTGTTGGATATCAATCCATGATTTCTCAACGAAGATTTCTTATGCTTGAAAACTTGGTTTTCATCTTTTGATCCCTGTTCTGAGTCCTTTTCTACAACTCATTTGTGGGTTCGGCTACCATACCTGTCGTTACAATTTTCGGAATTGGAGAGCCTGTGCGTTATTAGTAATAGCTTGGGTAAGTATATATGCTCCACAAAGGAAGAAATCAATTCTGCAAGCCCAACTTGTGCACACTTATGCGTTGAAATGGACCTTTCCAATGGTCTTCCCGCTGAGTTAGATTTGAAAGTGGGAAACAGAATTTGGGGGCAACCTACAGACTACAGAATTTGGGGGCAACCTACAGACTATGAGAGGATCCCTTTCAGATGCAAGGCATGTTTCTCTGTAGATCATACTACTAGGCAACATAATAAGCCAACTTGTGGGCGGGGTGAACTGGCCTCAAGAGATAGACCTACCTGGTGGGTGGGGGTGAAGCGTCATCATTACATCATTGCCCCTAAGGCATGAATTGGTATTGTAGCACCCCATGACATTCCTAAGGCTACAACAAAATCAAATTTTCCCCCTCTAACAATTCTGCACAAGACGTCTTCAAGAATATCTCATGTTGTTGATATTAATGGAGGTATCAAGAACATCTATTGAGCTTGCAGTTATCTATGGGAGATTGGGGAATGATGGTTTGCGAATGTTTGTTGTCTCTACAGGGCTTGGAGCTTTCAGGTTTTATAGTAACTCCAAGATAGATAAAGAGATGCAAAATGTGGATATTCTCTCTCAATCAAATCAAAATTGGATAGAAGTGAAGAAGAATAAATCTTCTCAACAAAAGATCTAAATGACATAAGATTATCCAAGAGAGCAGGTAATTCTTGACTTTCAATAAGTCGTGGTGCCCATGAAATGATGGGATTAGAAGTTTTGTAATTCCTTTGCCCTATGGCAAATGACAAGCCTTTAGATGGTTTTATGCACCCATATTTATAAGACATGCACTTTTAATATATTTTACTTTTTATTATATGGGGTACAACTCCCTTATGTCTTTTTATAGAGAAAAAAAATAATTCTAAAATAAAATCCAGTCTTAAATAAATGTAAAAGTTCTATTTTTTAAATATATATATGTAATAGTTAAATAATCAAATCTAAATAAGAAGTTTTTATTTAAGATCACACATGAAACTCACTTCAATACCACTCAACTTAAAAATATGTAACAATTAATGTAATAGCTAGAAATAAAATTTCGATAGGATAACAGAATACCATGTTGGGAGAGCTAGTATGTATTATAAAGCAATATATAAATTATAATTTTATTTATTTTTAAATAAGTTTTTCCTTTTTAATATTTTTCAGTAATTATTTAGAAGTGGCTTTGAACATTACTATTAAAAAATATTTAATAAATTTTGGATAATTTTTAAAAAGATTTTATTCTTATTATGTTTATGATCTTAAGATGGATTGGTACGATTTCTAAATAAATTATGGGGCCAGCACCTTCTTAAAAGTTTTTATCTCAAATTTTCAACATTTATTTTTTTGAAATTTACTTGACCATGTGATTGTAAGAAAAAAAATTCAATTTATTCAATAATATCCATTGGTCTAAGGGTTTGAGTTCAAGTGATTAAAATATTAGATTCTTATTGTGGAGACTAAAATTCATATCTTCAAAGACACATCTAATGTGAAATTCTCTTGATCTTCTATTGTTGACTTTATGGATGTAACATCTAATGCAAATTTCTAAGTTGTGATGCTTAATATTTAATCATGCTAATAAGTAGTCTCACTAATGCTTCTAAATTAAGTATTAATCTCATAAACTATTAAAGTTTTGAAATTACCCTATGCATAAAATCACATTCTAAAATAAACAAACAAAATTATAATCACAAATTTAAAAGAGTAAGATAATCCCTGCATAAAACCAAGACTTAAAACAAAGAAACAAAATTATGACCATACATTAAAATATTTAAATAACTCCTCCATAAAACCATGACCTAAGAGAAACAAATAAAACAGAAGCTTATGGAGAGAAATAATCTTTATTGCTGTGTTGAATAGAAATAATACAAAATGCCTGCCATCCCTGAAAGCATCTTTGATCTCATCTCTTTTCTGCAAAATAATTGGAAACTGAAACATTTAACTTCAAATTAACCCACAAACCAGTTTACCTCTAACCTCCTCCATTTTTAATTGGTTCAGAGTATCAAATCTAACAATGTGACTGATGCTATCAATGCATTCAATAAGTCAAACATATCAACAATTAATTCCAAACTGCATAGCTTAATTGTCAGAACTAAAATGAGCACACCTCTGCAAATTATCTTAGTCAATAAACCATTAGAATCAATGGTTTAACACATATGAAAAATTACTTACTAGTGCTAATATTAAGAGAATAATATTGCATTGATTTCATGCTTTAGGAGTTAATTTGGTAAAAGTGACTGAACTAATAATACGATTAGAGGTATATGGTTTGTGGATCATTTGCCCTGCAATTATTTACTAATATATAATATACTTACACTGTTCATGTTGTTTGTGGATCACTTGTCTTCTGATTATATAGAGAGAGGTAAAACAAAAGCAAAATATCATATTGATGAATTATGAATCAAAATGAATCCCACTGTCAAAAAATCTCACAAATTTATATTTATATTCATATATGTATATATATGAATTGACCAGAATAAGCATCATCAATGGCATCCTACTGAAATGTTTTTTAAGTAGCATCAATGCACCGTGTGATTATTCAGGTTGTCCTCAACTAAGAGCACATCCTCCCCCATTAAAGTGGGATCTATAGAGGCTGTTCATTGCACTTTCTACAAAGCAATGAGCGCTTTATGGAATTGCCTATTCCAAAATAAACATACAAATTTACACTAGTTAAATACACCTAATTTGTCAATCCAAGTTGAAAATGAACATCTAATAGAGAGTGCTTGATTTGATAGATGTATATTTGTTCAGCATACTGTTATTGCATACCACAAAATAGGTTTCAGAGGTTGACCGTGGAAAGGATACTCATCTTCTTGCATAGCTGAAACTGTCACATTTTTGGAACCCTACGGTAGAGATGCTCAGGCAATCGAGGAGTTGCAATGGCCTGTACAGGCTTGGCCATGAAAGTTACAAGTCCGGGAGATTCTGTGAGATCTATATCTTCTGCCTTCATTCCTTCAGGAGGGGTCCATGTGAAATGGTGAAGTAAGTGAACCAACATAGACTGAACCAAATAAATACCCAATTGTGCACCAGGGCAGACCCTCCGCCCTGCACCAAATGGCAGCAATCTATAATCATGGCCCTTAATGTCAACATCCTCTTCAAGAAATCTCTCAGGCCTAAAGGCCAATGGATCCTTCCATAGAGCTGGATCCCTAGCAATGGCCCACACATTAACTTGTACATTCGACCCCTTGGGTATATCATAGCC
Source organism: Cryptomeria japonica (assembly GCF_030272615.1). Lineage (NCBI taxonomy): Eukaryota > Viridiplantae > Streptophyta > Pinopsida > Cupressales > Cupressaceae > Cryptomeria > Cryptomeria japonica. The sequence continues at coordinate 629,921,173 of NC_081409.1, read as the reverse complement.
ACCTATCTTGACATTCTCTGTTGCTTTGTGTGGAAGCATCAAGGGAGTAGGTGGGTGCAAGCGGAGAGCCTCTTTTGTCAGACATTGCAAGTAAGGCAAATTAGAAAAATCGGTCTCATTGATTACTCTGTCCTGGCCAATCACCCTATCTAGCTCTTCTTGAACTTTCTGCTGCACTCGAGGATTGCGAACAAGTTCAGCCATGGCCCATTCCACAGTTATGGCTGTTGTATCCATCCCCGCAGTGATCATGTCCTGCAATAGATTGTAGAAATTTGTAAAAACCGTTAACCATTATTTATTTTCAGTACTTGTATGAATTGGATGATATTGCATTATATTCTAGTCCCAAAAAATGGTAAGGTGGCCTGAGAGACTTTTCTAGGATAAACTATAACAAGATCACAAAAGAATATTGAACAGAGCATATGGATCTGCTAACAAATATGGCTACACAAGTAACCATTATAAAGTATCTGGGGATGATGAAGCCTATTAGTCAATGAAGGTATAAAGTAATCTAGGGATATGGAGGCTTACCCAAAGGAGACCAATGATCGTATCCTCACTCAGATCGTACTTTTCTTGTAGTGTAAGCAGTGCATCCACAAAATGTTGTTTTGCACCACTCTTCTGTCTAGCCAGAGTGTGCTCTTCCATAATGGCTTTGGTGAGTCTGTCTCTCCTCGCACCATGCTTAGCAAATGCACCTTCTTCCAAAGGGAACATCCAACGGAGATAGGGAATATGTTCGGCCATAGTGAGGGAAGCTCCCAGCTTCAATCCTGTTCCAACTATTTCCTTGAACTCCACTCCTTGTGGATCCATCTTCCCTTCTTCGTTTACAAACCGTTTTCCAAAGGCAATTCTGGTAATGTTGTTGAATGCCACAGCTGACAGATATTTCTTAACGACCAAAGCCTTGCCTGGGCCTTCCGTACAAACAACACCAGTTAGCAGAAATCATCCTTAACAGATCAGAAGGGAAAAAACCTTATACTAACAAAATAAAATGTTCAAATATAAGCTGGGAAAAGAACAGTCAAAAACTTTGAAATATCTGTCTTTCAATGAATTTCCACTTTATTTATCAGAAGCACTGAAATACAAGCCAAGCAGGAAATAGAATCAATCAAGAGCCACTAATAGGCACCCATAGATGAATGTATCTATAAAGCTTGGTGAGAGACGAACTCATTTTTCTTTCCAGATTTTTTGGTCCATGGGTTTTCAATTCTGAATAACAATGTTTACACATGTTGTGATTCCCAAAACCCCCTCTAAAAACCCCTCTCAAAGGCAATCGTAGAGACTTGTAAAAAAATTCCATGGTAAAGTGATGTACGGCTAAAATGACTAGTGATTTCTAAAACCATAAATTGTGAAGTGATGCCAAGATGACTAAAACCATTTAGTTGTACAGTGATGCAAGACCAAGATGACCAGAGATTTGTGAAACCATTCTATTGTGAAGTGATGTAAAGCTAAAATGACCATCGATTTGTGATGCGCGATGATGTAAAACCAAGACGACAAGGGTTGAGTATAAAGAAGGTAAAGATATTTTTTAGATCTACACCAGCCAGACACCAATTTGGTATGCCACACCCCCTTGTGAAATAGGATTAGTTTTCCAATACCCTACCCACCTCTGGATTCCAACTTGTGTCTAGTACACAAACTTTACCATTAGGCCCACTCGGGCTATACATGAACAGAGTTTTTTTTTTTTTTTCATATATAAGACCAATAATCACTTTTCTTGGACCCTTTCGCAGCCTTCAACCTTAAAGATGTCAACTTTCCACAATCTATCAATGTTATTCAATCTTGTTTCTGTAGTCAATTGTAAAAATATTGATGATGTTCAATCTTGTTTTTGATTCAATTGTAAAAATCTTCTTTATCCTGATGATGGATTTCAAATATTGATGTAAAAATCTCCAACATAATCAAATCCATCAACAAAATTCAGCCTTGAACTTGTCAAGTTTCAGAATGTCCATACCCTATTAATTAGGGAGAGTGAAAATGGCAAATTTAGTCAATTATCCTTGGCTGACTGGTTTTCTTGGTTATAAACAATTAGCAATGCATTCGGCACTCACCACACAGTGCTTTTGATCATATGTTAGGAGCCGAACATATGTTTGTCCACCAAATCACATATTCGTGTGCAATTAAAGACTTTTTCGAAGACTCATTGTAGCATAACCTCATTATCTTTAAAGACCATACTATATTAAACAATATATCTTCTTGGATGATATAAGGACGAACAATAACAGAATAGCAAAGCATACCTTGATCCTTAAAAATGGATTCCACCATTGCAGCAACCTCGTCTTCCCTCACAGCCCTGAGGGCCTCCAGCCTCTTGGGAGTGAAGAGCTCCAGAGTGCATACCTTCCGGACCTTGACATAATGTGCGCCATAATCTGCCCAAATCAAGTCCTGACCATTTCTACTGAATTTTTCAGCTGATCTGGATCTGGGTCTGTCAGCCAGCTGCTGATCATGCTCCTTAAGAACCTCCTTTGCCAGCTCTGTATTGCTCACTATCACATTCAGCGTCGACCCAAACCACACGGAAATGATAGGACCATATTGCTTGGACCAATCATAGAAACACCTAAACCTCACTGCACCTATGTCTAGCAGATTCCCCACTACAGGCAGCGCCCTAGGCCCTGGAGGAAGCCTGTATCTCTTCCATTGCACCACCTTGTATACTACCACTAACAGCACCACCACCAAAACCCCGCCCCAAACACCCATTATGATCTCTATACCTGAGCTTCAATTGCATTGCCGTCCCTAGCCTATTTATGTGAAATCCATTAACCCTCAACAAATTGCAGGTCGCTGTCAAGAGTAGGTATGAATGAACCCCACCATACCAACTTTTCATCCTGTCCTCGGATTACGTGGATAACATTAGAGTAATCAAAAGCTTTGAACCAACCACCCCTACCAACTTCTTTACCCTCCAGGAAGAAGAGATTCCCTACTTGCCATTGCTAGGCTGAAACTATGGGTATATATAAACAAAACGCACGGCTGCATAGTGGGTAATCCTTTTTTAATTGATGAATGCTTAAGTAATGATCCAGTTGCAGAGGTTCTAAACAAGACTTCATCTAAACCCTAAGGGGACTGAAACACGGCACCATAAGTTTATTGGTGGAGGTTATCTTTCTTTTGATAAGATCCAAACGTAACATTAAATGATTAATTATAGCAACATGTCATCATACACACTAATCTTGGTGTAATGAAAAAAGATTGTGTGTTTTTTACTCTTTGTTTTACATCATCTTGTATGGGTTTTACTTATATTCGATCTTAGTGTATAAAATTGAGTGTTTTTTTCATCAATTTAATTAAAATTTTCAGTTTTACTATTACATACAAATAAATTCTTAATTCTTTCAATTGTTAGATTTTTAATTTTTTTAAATTTGAAATCATGGAATTTAATTGAACTCAATTTACATTGTAGCATGGTATTAACCTTTTGACCCCTTCCAATCAGTCATTGCCTTTGAATTGCATGTCCAAATCACATATAAAAGACAACATCCATATCGTATTTGATCATTTTCTATTATCTACTTTCCAATAACCTTTGACTAATTTAGCATTGTTTCGTTTTCTTAGCTATCACTAATTATGAGATCCTTATTTAGATTTAGCAGCTTTCAAATCATTCATATCGACATAGCTTAATGTTATTGCTCCTACAACCCTATTTGCACACTATATGACATTGCATTAATCTTGTTGCATTTTGAATTTTCAAATATCACATTACAATTTTTAAATTTCACAACACCCTCATTTAGGGCAATGCTTGTTGCATACATTGTGTTGTTAGGATAAGTGACATTAACCTTGCATTCTTAAGTCATTTTCACGTGTCTCCATGTTCTTTGAAAGTGCTCTAGGGGGGGATGACACATCATGGTTTGAAGAACATACAAGTTTTTCTCCTTTGTAGATATTTTAGGTACATCAATTACCCTCTATCATACATCAACAAAACACCAAATATGTATGTCTACAAGCAATCAAGGTACATTCATTGTTAAAAACATATCAAGGACACACCTTATATAATTATTCATCAACTTGCATGAACAAAATAAAAAAATCAACTCAATGACATTCATTATTATTCATATATCAAAATTCATTGACACACAATTACATATTTTTTACTTTTACTATTAATCCAATTTTGAGCTTGATAAAGGCATAAGCGAGCTCTCTAGTTCTCTTCAACACCAACTCTATTTTATTTAATTAGATAAATCTAGACAAATCATTGATTTATGAAAATATGGAGCATTTATGGCCTCACGACTACTCTTTTTGTGGATGTAGTGCATAGAGATCATGTCAAGAAGCATGATATCCTTGACAAAAAGATGGAGAATAGATGATAATTTCAAAGAAAATATTATGGGAACCACTAGTAGGGTGGTAGATTTGACAATCTGAGAGCTAGCTAGCATGAAGATAGGGCTCACAAAAGTTACAATGCATGTAGAGAAATTTTGTATGAGGGAAAAAGTAAAAAAGGTGATGACCATCCACAATGACAAACTTGGCAAGAAGAGAAAGATATTGATATCCTTAAGTAATGACGATAAAAAGAAGTACTATGATGTTGACAAGAGGCACTTGAATCAATGAGGGTGTGGTTTCAAAGATGAGAGAATCACAAGGAATTTGAATGCCAACCCTCATAATTTTATATCTAAAAAACTAATAAGATACACAAAAGGCATCCTCAAGGACAAGTTCGAGTCAAGAAGTATCAAAACTTCAAAAGAGTTTTCACATAGAATAAGAACATAGAAAGGAATATGTGGCGACCAAATCTTTAGGCCCAAACCAAGCCCATGGATCAAAGGAATCAAAATGAAACAAGGAGCATATCTCCACAGACCCACCATCCAAATAATTTGGTTTCTATGCATATATAAGATTTGAAACAAAAATAAATTATGGGTAAGTTCTATACTTTGATCACTACAAAAGATATTCTTCATTTGTGGGAGCATGATTCTTGGGAGGGTGTAAATGGTTTTGTTTTTAGATAAGGAAGTTGGGTTTTTTATGGCAATTTTAAATCTACTAAAGCCAAAGATGAAATTCTTAAGCAAAAAGCTTGGTTTCTAAATGGCTCTACATTATATATACAACCATGGGTACCAAATTTTGACCCCACAATAGCATAAGTCAAGTTTTTTCCATGTTGGATAAAACTTCCTAATCTTCCTTTAGAATATCAAGATCTAAACATTTTGGAAACCTTAGCTAATGCTCTAAATCACGATAAGGTGTCTTTCCAAAACTTGGAGCTCTCAGTTAGATTTTGTATTCTAGCAAGAATAAAAAATCCTCCTCCTAAGTTTATGGAGATTTGCACCTTGAGTTGTATCTAGACCAAAATTTTGTAGTGGTTGGTTTGGATCCATTGTGTTTCACTTGTCATTGTTATGGCCATGTTTCAAGGAAATACATCATTTTAGAACTAAAAACAATGTTAGGGTTTGCAAGGACCTACAAGGCATCCAAGATAAGAATTTTGGGCTTCAAGACAAGGAAGAGAATGTTTTGTCTAGTAAAAAAAAAAGTTTGGATGAAGACATAAATCAAGGCTCTCAACCTTACCTTCCCCATGGTGAGGAAGTTTCAAATAATCACTTTTTTTCTTGTGAGAGAAACTCTTTATGAAAGAAGGATAGAGCCTTTAGGCCATATTTTTGTGTCTCCCCCTAAAATAAAAAACAAGGTTGGGATCATTCCAAACATAGGGGAGAGTCTTAAAGGTCAAAATGAAGAAGGGCAATATATGGAGGAGACTGTTAAAGATTCATTTCAGAATAATAGCCTGAATTTGGGTAAGAAATTTTTAGCTTAGACATCTGACTAAAATAGGGCTCTACAATCCTAAGATGATGATGATCAAAGGAGGATATTATCTTCAATGGTGTATTTTGATCAAAGGAAAAATATTGAGCACTTTTAACTTACGATGGATAATGATCCACTACAAGATATCCACAAAATATTCTTAGAAGAACAAATTAAAGATATGGTTGATTAGATTGTCATACAAGAGGGATCAAAATTGATATATGAGGTAGTAGAGGAAGATTTCATTAGAGAACTAGATTTTTACTTCAATCAAACTCTTTAAATCGCCCAAATTGAGAAAGTTGAAAGAAAGGATATTTCTTCAATCCCTTCAACTCATGGTCAAAAGCCTAAAAGTAAAAAGACACAAGAAGAAATTGAAGCTAGTATCCAAGCTACATTGAATAGAAATTTGATACCAAGGAAGGCATGTCTCTCTTCTCAAAGGAAATGAAGGTCCTTTCTTGGAATATTAGGGGCTTAAATGACCCTAGCAAAATATTCTCGATCAAGCATCAATCAGATTATAGCAATGTTGATATTCTTCTTCTTTAGGAAACTAAATTTATAGAGGATCAGGGTAAGGATATTTTTAACAATTGGAAAAAATGGTGTTTTCTCTTATCCCCAATTATGGGTGTGTTTGGGGGATTAGTTATTCTCTATAATAGTAATTTAGTTCAAATGGATTTGATTATGTCCATGCCACATTGGATGCTTGTTAAAGTGTCTTATTTTAACCTCACTTTTTGGTTTTTTAATATTTATGGCCCAACTCCATAGTTGGTAAAAAGCCTTTCATTTTGGATTAGCTCAAAGAGGAAAAAGTATTATTGGGAGGTGACTTCAATGTAATTCTATTTCAAGATGAAAAATTGGGATGAATTATCTCACCTCCAAAAGTTATAGAAGCTTTCTTTGGTTTCATCAATAATAATGCCTTGTTGGACTACCCCCTAAGAATGGTGTTTACACTTTTGACAAATAGGCATAAATATAACTACCTAATCACAAAAAAATTGGATAGATTTTAATTTATTCTTTTTGGAACAAAGGAAAATCCCTCCTCAATTTGCTCATTCTATCATTTTTTGGTACAAACCATTTCTAATTCAATTGGAGATTCCTATCAAGGCTTCTCGTTAGAAATCCTCATTCAAATTTGAGGAAATTTGGTTTCAAGATGAACATTTTCTGTCATTACTTAAATAGTGGTGGGAGAATGCACCTTTTACTAAAAGTTACAAGATGTTTCAGTTATCCAAGAAGCTCAATTACATCAAGACGAAGATTAGAGAATGAAATATTAATCACTTTTGAAATATATTTGCCCAAAAAGTAGAAATATAATCGCAACTTGAGGAGCTAAGTGAATACATTATTAAATTTGGGATTAATATCTCTTCCTTTCAACTATAGAAAAAAATTGAAATGGTCTTGAAGAGATGTTAACTTTAGGGAAGAAACATATTGGGGACAAAAAAATGCAAGAATTGTGATTAAATGATGGGGATATAAACAAACAAAAAAATCACATTTCCATAGCTTTGTTGTCAATTTAATACCATTTTTCAATCAAATCAATTGAAGGCAAGACTCTTAATGAGGAAGATAAAATTAAGCAAGAGTTGATTGCTTTCTTTTCCAAGCTATAAAATTAAGCAAGAGTTGATTGCTTTCTTTTCCAAGCTACTATCAAAATAAGTTTAGATCTTGGATGACACACAAGAATTACTTATCGATGAAAATTTATAGCATATTCCTTATTTGGTAACAATAGAAAACTATAGAGAAATAGTTGAAACCTTTTACTCATGATGAAGTAAAGAAGGTAGTCTTTACTTTGGCTCTAAATAAAGCCCTTGGACCAAATGGATTTACTGCCATATTCTTTAAAAAATGTTGGTCTTTTATCAAGAGATAAATTTGGCAAGTCGTCAAAGAATCAGGGAGAAATGGGACATTCATTTAGGATATGAACACTGTACATATTGTGCTCATATCAAAATATAGTAATCCTTATGAATTTGCAATTTTTTGGCCGATTAATTTGTGTAACACAATTTGCAATACTTTTTCTAAAGCTATATAATGAGGCTTGGGAATTTAGTTATTCCTAAAGTAATATCAGATGAACAAGGGGGATTTTTTCTAGGTAAAGATACTATAGAGGGAGCCATCATTGCACATGAATTTCTTCACTCAATTCATCAAGATAAAATATCAATGATGATTATAAAGCTTGATATGATGAAAGCCTATGATAAATTAAATTGGGAATTCCTCTTGAAAGCAAACAGTTTAGTTTTTCTAACATATGATGTAGATGGATTATTTCTTGCCTATTAGGGGCTAAATTTTCAATTTTAATAAATGGCAGTCCAACAAAATTTTCAATACAACACTTAGGCAGGGAGATTCTCTTTCTACATTCCTTTTTATCCTCATGGCAAAATCCTTTAGTAGATCAATTGCAATTTCTCGTAACAATAAAAAATGGAAATGAGTTGTTTTAAGAACATTTTTGTCTTTGACACACTCTTTTTTGTAGATGATACTTTTTTGTTCGACAAACCAACAACTTTGAAAGCCAAAGTGATAAAAAAGGTTCTTAGTGATTATTGTTTGATCTCAAAGTAGATGATTAATCTGGGTAAGTCAAAATAATATTTTAATATACAATACCATCTGCTTTAGCTTGCATTCTTTCAATTCTAGATTTTAAGCTTGATACACTCCCTTGTCAATATTTGGGTGTTCCTTTGTTTGTGGGATTAAATAAGCATGCCTTCATGAAAAAATTCCTTGTAGCAAATAAAAATTAAGTATCAACATGGAAAGGTAGATGGTTATCATTGGTAGAAAAGATTACTTTGACAAAGGCAATATTATCAAACATTCCAAACAATATCACGTTTGCCTTAAAAATTTAAGGACTGTGTTGTTAGACATTAAGAAGGCTCTTCATAAATTCTTTTGGCATGGAAACCTTGAAAAAGGAACAAATGCAAGATTCCTCTTGTTTCTTGGTATAAATTGTGCACGAAGACAAAAAAAAATTGGTGGAGAGGGTATTCACAATCTTGAGGCAATAAATTTAGCTTTGGGTGCTAAATTAGCTCGGAACATATTTGCGAAGCCAAATACTAAATGGAAAAAATAATTCAAACAGAGTACTTGGATAATCTTGAGCTAAAAAGAATTTTCACAATAGCAAATCTGCCTCTAGGCTAAAAAATGTGGAATTTGATCATTGACTATCACCATACCTTTCTTACCCATCATCAATATTGGAGAAAAGACACTTTTTTCATAAGATTATTTGAACGGGTATCCACCTTTAGACAAAATTGTTTCTTTACAAGAGGTAAAAATATTCCTCAAATGGAATTGGGGGCATAATGTAAAGGACTATTTAATTAATTATGATGAGGAGTCAAATGGTAAGTGGAAGAATTTTAGTCACTACAACTTTCCTCATGATCAAAAAGATCTTTCATCATTCCCCTTTCAAAATTAGAAATTTGTTTTCACAAATAGAAGATAATCTCATTTGGACTCCTTTGATATTAGGGAGTTATAATGTAAATCTAGGTTATAAATATCTAGTAAGAAAAGGAAATTTAGAGCATTGTGTTTGGTTGTCAAAGTTATGTTGGAATCACGATGTCATAGCAAACGTTGGTGCTTTTGCATGACTAACTTTGAATAAAAGAACCCTCACAACTTTTGAATCTTTCAATTGTGTCCTACATGGTCAAGTTGAAGAAAATCCTGATCACCTCCTTCTTAGTTGTGATTTATCTTAGAATTGTTGGACTTGGATTCAAGCCAAATTGAGTTGGTATGCCCCCTTACAAAATTTTGGTGTTTTCTTCATGTCCTTGTTTGCATAAAGAGTCAATCTTTTCTTCAATTTGGATTGTTACTCCCTCTTTGATAATTTCAAACCTTTGGTGGAAAAGGAATAGGTGAATATTTAGAAAGGAGTTCCTCTCTTTGAATGATATATTTTATAAGATTGAGTCGTCCATTTCAAAAACAGTTAAGGAAAATATTTTCAAATCATAAATTTTGGAATAAGATGTTTTGCTCTTTGGGCTTCTAGATTGCTAGAAAAATGAAAATTCCTCCCCCTCCCCAAGATAGGCTTGTTTGTGTTAAAAAGAAAAGTGAATAGGAAGCATATTTATTAGACCCTCCATCTTCATTGGTGAAGTTGAATTTTGATGGTGCCTCTTGGGGCAATTTTGGTAATTCTAGTGCAAGTTGTGTCTGACATGATTCTTCTGGTGTTATCTTAAAAGCATTATCTCTAAAGCTACCTCAAGGGTCCAACAATGTGGTTAAAGAACAAGCTCTTCCTGCAAGATTTAAACTCATTAAGGATGTGGGCGTCCAACACATTTATATTGAAGGGGACCCAATGAACATAATTAATGCATGCAAATGTTCACACCTACTTGAAATATAAAATACATTTTGTAGCAATCCTAGACAATTTTGGAGGATTTTGTCTCTTATTAACTCAGTCATGTCACATAGACATAAACTTAGTAGTTGATGCACCTATTGTGATACATGAAGCTTCAATTCTAAACTTTCCAAATATCACGCTCAAATAAATTATGAGCGTAGGGCTCAACAAGGGGGTCCTTCCTAATGTTTTTTATGTTTCAATCTAAGGCCTATGGTTTGCATGGTGGATTTTTGCTTATCTTGACTTGTGCTTTCATCATCCTCCATCGATAGTTTTACACAAGAAAAATATTTCCATGTTAATTCATTTGTACTTCAATGTACATGAACAAAGGGTGATGTCATTTTTGTGTATATATTAACCTTGAAGTAGTGGTCAAAGCATGCTTTATCATCATTTCTTTCTTTAGTGGCATCCTTTATGTTAATCATCCTACAAGGATTGGAACATGTGACTTTATTTAAATAATGTGTTGTTGTTCTTGTCACCATTAATTCCCTTGTATTTTATTCTCGTCATTTCCCCTTCAAATATGAAAATCTTCTCTCTTAATTGGTGGATTGCAATCTTCATATCTAAATTGGGATATCTAGAATCGAGAGTCATCACTCATGATGTGCTTAAGACTCTCTTTTTGTTGGGCTACAAGTGTGTGGAAAAGGTCATTATGTGAACAAATAATTGGGTGCCTTACTAGTGTTTCCTCTCCAACAATGCTTTTTGGCCTGCTTTGTTGTTTTTTGTGGCTATTTTGCTTCTATTCTTGGCCCATCTGTTTCCTCTAGTTACCACTTTTATTTTTCTGGCAACATCCTTCTTATTCAACTTCTACAACTAAAAAAATATGTAATTATTTTTTATTATATATAAAAAAATTAAGCTTTTTGTCTTTTATAAAATAAAATAAAATAAAATTCAATACAATTCCATCCCTAACACTAAAATTTTCAAGATCCATTTATTCAGATAACCTTTCAATTTGTAATTCAATACTAAATCTCAACCATCAATTTTTTACCACAATATCTAATTTCAATTTAAAAAAAGAAAGAAAACAAAACAAACCTACCTGCTTATCCACATCATCTCCCTTTATCTAATATACTAGTAGTTGCATAATTTACAAAGCAAATCACAAAAGAAGTATGCAACTAGATAAGAGTGCTAAGAATAGTTGCTTTATTTACATTGCAAACGTTTGTCTCATATAATAACTTTTATAATTTTAATTTGGGGAAAGGAAGAAAAAAACACTTCTTTTTTTAGTTCAAGTGGGTGGGTTGGTGAGGTTTGGTAGGGGGAAAGTGGTGGGCTCATTTCATTTGTCATATTCACCCACCAACCCTAAACACAAATTCCATGTATAAAAAAATGAGAGATTTTTTTGTTTTCATATTAACTATTTGGAAAACCTAATATATTTTAACACTTCCATTGGCTATGGACATTACATTAAAATAAAAATGGATCAAATTAGCCTAAGGATAATCATAGAAAAAGTAAGTCAATAATGACAATGACACAAGTGACCCACTGACAACCATTCCATGAAAGGTCATCTTTATTAGTTGGAAAAGTTTTGGGTCAGGGACTTGAAAGGACTTGATGGTGGGAAAGGTTGATTTAAATGGTTAAGTGATTTAATAAGTGTTGCTATAGAATCAATCAAATTGAGTATTAATTGTTACTATAGAGAGGTATTAAAGTGTAGTTTTGTACTTTAGAAAATAGTTATATTTATATTTTGAATTGATTTATTTATTTTTTTTGGAAAATTTTAAATGAGAAAATTAAAATTTATTGTTTCTAGTTATTTCTTTCATCTTAATGATGGATCATGTAGTCTAATACGAAACATTGATAATGAAAAAATACACAAAATTTAAATGAGAAAAGAAAAAACTAACATTATGGACTTTAGTAATTACATGACTCTCACAGAAAATCAAACTTATTCAAATAATTATAGTGTTTTAAACATGAAAGTTTTGTTAATTTTTTATTGAACTTGGAAATATAAAGTAAAAGTATAATAATATTGCATTTTGTAAATTAATTAATAATTTGTTTTTGTGATGGAATAAAGGTATATTTTATAAAAATATTCAAGAATAAATAATTAAATAGTAAATATTTAAGAGTAAAATTTGGAATGGAAATAATAAATGTAGAATTGAAATTATGGAGTTATGTAAATCATTAGTTTAAAATTTGGATGTAGGGTTGTACTTTTAGATGCCTATCATTCTTATGTCTAAACTTACAAATGAGGATAAATAAGACAGAAAAATAAAATAATAGTTTGTTTTTTTCTTACCAATACTCACACTACAAAATTAACCCCAAGAAAATAGTCTTTTATATCCTTAACAAATAAAAATAATAATGACTATGAAAAATATTTTTAAAACCTTTTATAATTTCACAAATCTATAATAATAAATGTCACTTAATATTTCACCTTTAATCATCTCACAACTAGAATAATTTTTTTAATCTATTTTATCATTCAACTTAAACATTTCACCATGCATGATAAAAGTAAAGTTTAAACAAGTGCCACGTAGTGGTCAGTACTTGTCCTTTAGATTTGTAATAGTAATTGAGTATGTTTTTTTTTTCAAACAATTAGCAAATAGAAGAGATAAATAATTTTGTAACTGTAACTTTAATTGAATCCTAACCCTAATTAAGTTGTAATCTTAATTGAACCCTAACTGTAATACTAATTGAATGTTAATTATAAATTTAATCGAATCCTAAATTTAATGCATAATAATCCCTAACCTAAATTGAACACTAATCTTAACCCTTACCCTAACCCTATTTTAACTCTAATAAAAGTCTTGTCTCCAATTCCAATTATAATTCCAATCATAAGTGAATTGTATTCCTAACCTCTTTGAATCCTAACCATAATTTAACCCTAACCCTCAATCAAAAGTTTTGCCTATAAGGCTAATTGATCCTTAACCCTAACTCCAATTTAACTTTATACTTAACCCTTACCCTAATTAAATTCTTACCCTAACCATGTTTGAACAATAACCATAATTTAACCCTAACTCAAAAATTTCTTTTATAACTATAAGTAAACACTAATTGAATCATAGTCCTAACCCTAATTGAGCCCTACTCCCAATTAGACTTTAACACTGAGCTAATTGAACTTAAATCTAACCCTAATTGAACTATAATCCTAACCCTAACTATAATTAAAATTGAGATATAATTATAATGAATGTATTTGGTAATCTTTGTTATTTTTAAGTTAGTCCATTCAATCTTAACAATAATATCTATAAATATGTATAATCTTAATTGAATATTAGAGAATACATTTTTTATTATTTAATAATGGAATATCAATAATGCTAGAGAATACATTTTTTATTATTCAATTAATATTATTCCTTCACTCACTTATCATGGTAGCTACAAGGTAACTACCAAGATTTTCACAATTAATTAATCAATCAATTAGTATCCAAATATTTTCACCTAGTTTCAATAATAAAGGCAAAATTCATTTGTAGGAGCAAAATTTTAATTATTCATCCAATTAATCATAATCAAAACATCTCCACAATATTATTACTGTATTTTAATTATTATATTGTTAATTTATTATAATTATAGTATAATATCATTGTATATTTTTATATATATAATATATTGTATTATTGATTGTAGACACCTAAAAATGTCTCATTAATCAAATACTAATTATTTGTCTAATTGATTAAATATTTTTTTAATTATTTAATTAAGCTAATTAATCTTATTTGCCTAAATTCATATTTCATTATCATCTTATTAATTATTCAATTTTTATTTCTATCATTATTCAATCATTTAACCCTTTTCTAAATATTAATTAAATATTTATTATTTAATTAATTATGATTTAATTCCTTTAATTGAATAATATTTATTATTTCATTAAATTCAATTTTTAAATAATTAAATAATTTCTTTAAATTATTTAATTAACTAATTTATTCTTCTAATTCAAATTCAAATTCCAAATCCCCAAATTCTAATTTTGTCTAATTTCAATATTCCTCAAATTCAAATTCTAATTCATATTCTTCTAATTCTAATTTCACCTAATTTCAATTACATGTGCATTTCAATTTCATGATTTCGAAAATCAAATCAAAGACATGCAAAAATCACATTGAATTCCTAAATCAGGTTTGCATGAATTCAAAGATCAAGTTGAATTAAATAAAATCAAAATTCAATTAACACTCAAAAATCAAATTGAATTTCTAAGTCAAGTCCTAAATATATTCAAAGATCAAATTGAGTTTAAGATAATTCATTCAATATCATGCAAAGATTAAATTGAATTTCTAAATCAAATTCAAAAGCATGCAAGATGGAATTGAATTTCAATAAAATATTTTACAGTACATGCTAAATTAATAATAAATTGATCAATTCAATTAATTGATTAATTAAATCATTCCTTTAAATTCTCTCCAATCATTTATTTATATCTTTTAATTTGCTTTTTTCCAAAAAACATTCAATCAGTCATCTCTAGTTAACAATTAAATCTATTTAATTTATCATTTTAATTAATTAATTAATTACATCATTTTCTCAATTATCCTCCAATCATTCTTTTCATCTTTCAATCAACTTTTTTCTCAATCAGTTAACTCATTTATCTATTCAATCAATTGAGTTCCACTTTTAATCATTCTGTTCCACCTCCAAATCATTAGTTCAACTATCAATCAACATGTGAGCTCACTTGAGTTCCACCTCTCATTCAATCCTCTCCAAAATTCTATAAATTTAGGGTCAATTCTCCATTTTCAACAATCACAAACTTTGAAATCTTGTGTCACTTGTAGGTTAGCAGCGCAATATCTGAGAGCCATCCTACTAGGAGAAGCAAAAGAACAATGGAAGCTACATGCGATCATGAAATAGGGAATTTTGATTCAAGATTATAAAACCCTATTGTCTTGTTTGCATTATTTCATTGATATTTGTTAGTATTCTTTAATTAGATAGGGATTCATGATTTCCCTTTGGTTCTAGTTAAGCAATGATGAATTTTATCGATATACATTGATTATATTATTTTTTATTTATTTTTGATCGGTAAAAGGCCAAAGCCAGAATATTATTAGATTATAAACAAAATTACATTACATTACAATCTCCACTCAATTAGAGCACTGGTAGGAAAGAGCGGAGAGGAGAAAATCTCTGGCCTTGCTCGGGACATTAAGTCTAGTTAGATAATGACCATTTATGATTACATTATGACAACTTAGCATTTATGATTACATCATGACCATTTGAATCTATCATCCTGAACTAAGCATACACTTGCAGGTCCAGATGCTAAACACATATTGTAGCGATGGCCCTTCCTCGAGGGACTTCTTCTATCAACATTCTACCATCCCTTTCGTTGATGCCTTTCCTCAGTTATATGGACACCCAAACTTTCTGCTATCTCTGATACCTGCAAGAAACTCTCAACACTGCCCTACAACAAACCACTTCATGAATTGTTTGCCAATAAACATACAACTTCCAAACAACCTGGCTTGCCTATCATTTTCATAACTACTACTACAACCATGGTATCTTCTATATTGAGACAACACAAAACTCCTTTTGATGTTGACTATTGTAGACACTTAAAAATAATTATTTTAATTATTTTTTAATTCCTCACATAATTAATTAATTAATTATGTTAATTAAAATTCTTCTCAATATTAATTAAATATAATTAATATTGTCACTATAGCATATGATTGATCTATTTAATAAATCAATCCCTTTCTTTATTCTTCTAAAAAATCAAATCCTCACAAATCTTCCTCTTAGCTAATTAATTTCAATTAATTAGTTAACCTACATGATTCCTACAAATCATCTTCTTAATTCATCATTAACCTAATAAATTCTTCTAGAAACTCCCTAAACTCACTTAACATTATTCTTTTAGTCAAATTCTCCTACAAATATAAATCCCACCTAACATTTCCTCTAATTCCCCTCCTAACGAGTCGTTAATGGCTAATCATCATGATTAGCCACAAAGTCAACTCTTTGTCTTTTCATCCAGCCACTAGCTTTAAATGCTCTTTTTCTAGATGAATGTAAGATTTTTGAAATCTCACATTCCTCTAGGCATTTCCCTCTCCCAAGGAATTTTTAATTCCTTTTTATTCTTCTAATCCCCATAATATCTGTTTTTGGAGAATTTTTAATTCCTTCAATGCATCTTGTAGAGTGTGGAGATACGAAATGCCTTTAAGGCATATTTCTTGGTCTCCACACCCTCTCTTGGACCTTGTGTGACCTCACAAGTAAATCTTAGCCCTTCATCTCGAATTCATCCTAGCCATCCGTTTTCCTCTCCTCTTCCTATAAAATAGGGTTCCATCCCTTCATTCAAAAACATCTTGAAATTCAGTAAGCTTATGCTGCCCTTTTGAGCCCAGGAAATCATCTTGGCAACTTGATCATCTCATCCTTATCATTCATCCTTATCATTTGTGCACAATATTGGAGAGCCATCCACATCTAGCAATCAAAGGAGCACATCAAGTGGAGCATTGTCAAGGGGCGCCTTCACTTCATCAAGCTCAATTCGAAGGAGAAGGTAAAATAGCAAGGTGAAATGATCTTTTTATGATATTTTAGCATTCTGCATGTTTATTTCATTATGTTTTGATCAGTTTACCTTTCAAATCTATTTATCCCTCTTCATTTTGGCATGCCCGGTGGGACTCACGTCCCTGAGAACTAATGCTATTGTTTTTTTTTTAAAGGTTTTTGTGAGTTGTGAGACGCAGGTTCCAGAATAGCGTGACTGCAGAAAAAAATAAAATAAAAATATATATATATATATATCTTTTTCGCAGGTTCCAGAATCGTGGCTCTGCATTTCTGCGCGATAGCTCCTCCTTATTCTGTTCTGTTTCTTTTTTTTTTTTCTGTTTCTGTTGCAGCACGACAGCTCTGTTATCTAATTTGTTATTTGATTTGTTGTCTATTCTGTTTTAGTATAATCTGTGCGAAAGTAGGAGAGTATGCTCTTGTCTATATAGACAATCAGAAATCCAGACTTTTCACTTTTCTATTCTGTTTAGCATGACTGTATGCTCTGACCGCAGGAAAGTGTGAAAATAGGAGAGTATGCTCTTGTCTATCTAGACAATCAGAAATCCGGACCTTTGACACTTTTCCATCTGTGTAGTGCTACTATCTGCTTTGTTAATCTGTCTGAAAATTTTAGGCGCTAACTGTAGTCTGCATTTAATTTATTTATTTCCTGTTATCTGCTCTGTTTAAATATAATCTGTCCGCCCGCAGGAAAGTGTGAAAGTAGGAGAGTATGCTCTTGTCTATCTAGACAATCAGAAATCCAGACCTTTGACATTTTTATTTTATTTTGTTTAGTGCGACAATTTGCTCTATTAAATCTAGGGTTTCTTTCTGCTCTGTTAAATCTAGGGTTTCTGTTTTGTTAAATTTAGGGTTTCTGTTTTGTTAAATTTAGGGTTTCTGTTCCGTTAAATCTAGGGTGTAAATTTTTTTCTATTTTTTCGCCATATCTTCTTTATCTTGACTCCATTTCCCTTCAAACTTCACCATATTCTCTACATTGCCATTTTCCACATTTTCTTCCTTGGAGGCCTTATCTCAAAAAACCACTTTTTGAAGCCCAAAATCCCATATTTCTCTATTTTTAGGGTTTTCCATAACTTCTTCCCTTTTCATCCAATCACCTCCAAATTTTTCCCATATTATCCATCTTCAATTTTTGCTTCTTTGTCCCTCTTGGACAAATTTTCCCATTCCTTCATCTCTCCTCCAAAATCCCCATTTTTTCGCTTGCATATCCCTTAGAAAGTGGTAAAAACCTAGTCAAACCCCATTTACCCATCAAAGCTTTCTTCAAATCCACATTTGTCATTAGTAAAAAAGTTTTTATTCATGTTTTTCTATTTATTCCCAAAAAATTAAAAAAAATTAATATTTTGGTCATTTTGTTGATTTTTTGCAGGACGCTTGTTGAAGACTATTTTTTCAAACTACTAATCAAGTGGTTTTGCAGGACGCTTTTTGAAGACTCCATTTTTCAAACTACTAATCAAGTGGTTTTGTAGGTTGCCTAGCTGATTCGACCAAATATTGTGCATTTATTTAAATTAGGCACCTAGATATTAATTAAAATGGAATGAACCATTGTCTTATGTGCCTTTAAGAAAAGCGTAAAGGTAGGAAAGTATGCTCTCGTCTTGCTAAACGATCAAAAATCCAGACCCTCCAACCTTTTCTTGTTTGATTGTGTGTTTATCTCTAGCGGGCGTGCCCTCCCAACTTGCTCTTTGAGAAGGTAAGAGGGGAACGACCCAAGTGAGTACACCCGGACCTGGGGTTCCCAACTCACTATAATAAATAGGCCATTGACTACGAAAGGGTTAATGGTTGGGGCTATATGAGAGTTCACTCTCACATTGGGTTCTTAGTAGGATCCTAGAGATCTCAATTATGCTTGCGTGACTACTAAGTTCTTGGTGCTTCGTTGGGCTATAGGCCTCAATTGCGCTTGCACAACTTCGAAGGGTAGCTCCTAACGGGAAGACTTACTAAACACCTTGTTCATAGTGGCCAAAAACCCTCTAGTCATTGGTGCAGGAGGTCGGACCTCTGAAGCGGCCCATATTCTTACGGCCCTTAGTAGAGACACAAAGTTCACCATGAGGAGTTTTCATGGGAATTGATGCTTGGCTGCCCCGAGAAGTGAGTGCCATGGAGGGGAGCCAGTGGGGTCAAGCATCTAAGTGTCTGCTCTGGGTAAGCGTAGATGGGAAACCAATTGGGATTCAATGACTATTGTCCTTGCCAGCCTTAAGAATGTTGTATATGAGCATGAGTGTCTTTGAGATAATATGCATTTAATCATTGTGTTTGCTTTGTTTGATACATACTTGCCAAGAGTAGACTAAAAACATATCACTATCCCCAAAAAAACTTTGCAAAAATATTTGTCAAGACACAAACAAATAGTCCAATTTATTACCCACACCAAGTTCAAAATTGTGTCAAAACTCCGTCCGTCCCATTTTTCATAAGCCTAAGAGAGAAGCTAAGAGTTTATCCTCTACGTCAACATTCAAGTTTGTCCTTTGAAACACCTACTATCATCACTACCATACCTTCTTCATCAATCATCCTCAAATTTCTTAAGTCCTTTCATCCTCAAATTTCTTAAGTCCTTTCATCACAAATTTCTTAAGTTCTTTCATCCACAAATTTCTTAAGTCCTTTCATCCTCAAATTTCTTAAGTCTTTTCATCACAAATTTCTTAAGTCCTTTCAGCACAAATTTCTTAATTCTTTTCATCCTCAAATTTCTTAAGTCCTTTCATTACAAATTTCTTAAGTTCTTTCATCCACAAATTTCTTAAGTCCTTTCATCACAAATTTCTTAAGTCCTTTCATCACAAATTTCTTAATTCTTTTCATCCTCAAATTTCTTAAGTCCTTTCATCACAAATTTCTTAATTCTTTTCATCCTCAAATTTCTTAAGTCCTTTCATCACAAATTTCTTAAGTCCTTTCATCCTCAAATTTCTTAAGTCCTTTCATTCTCAAATTTCTCAAGTCCTTTCATCACAAGTTTCTAAAATCCTTCCATCACAAATTTTCTAAGTCATTTCATCACATTTTTCCTAAGTCTTTTCATCACAAATATCCTGTATGGTTGCAACTCGATCCCAAAAGAAAAAGATGGCTGATCAACAATATGGCATGCCAGACATTGGTGTCCTATATGAAGATCCCACACAAGATCATACACAAAGTGGGCAACCAAGTGATCAAGATCAAAGCCAAAATCTTGACATGGTTAACCAAGATGAACTTTGTCCGGAAGTGCAAACTTTCCTAGCGGATTCTTATAACCAAGAGATGATAGAAAAGTTTATTAAACACAATCCTACTACACTTCTAAAAACTCTTCTTGAACATGGAGCTCAACTTCCACCTGAATTTAATAGATCCTCTCTCGTCCAACAACCATAAGGAGACCTCGCTCCCACACAAAGTGCTGCACCTACTATTCAAACTCAATCAATTGCAGCCCCATCAATCATCCAAGCCCAATCAATGCCACCCGCGACACCTCCCACCATGATCTCCATCCCGCCTTCTTCCTCCTTACCATCCATACCACTATCAAATCCAATCTCATCCATTCTCCAGCAAACTTCTATACCACCTCCTTCTATTCAACCACATATTTCTATTCCACAAACTTCCCTTTCTCCCAACAATGTCGCAAATTTTATCCAGACCGCATTCAATCCCATCACAACAGTTGGCGGATCGCAACCAACTATCACACGAACCCCAGCAACATCGGTCATCACATCCCACGTTCCCACTTCCTCATCATATCAATATATTGGTGGTGGTGCACCTTCTTTAGTTCATCCAATTCTTGGGGCAGATACAATTCATCAATATCAAAGTCCACAACAAGACCTCATCAAGGAAATTCAAGACATGAAGAATATCATCAAAAACATGAAAGAAAAGACTAATAAAAGGAAAGCTTACTCATTCGAAGAGTTTTTCCCTTGTCCTTATGACCCATCTATATCAGTTTCACCGTATCCCCCAGGATTTGAGATCCCTAAATTCACCAAGTATGAAGGCAAAGGAGACCCTCGCGACCATGTCCGCGAATTCCACATCTTATGCCAAGAAGTCTCCTATAGTGACCTTTATCTTCGCAGACTCTTTCCCAAGAGTCTCATGGGAGACTCCTTGGCATGGTTCTCATCTTTACCACGAGGTTCCATTGTCTCTATTCCAGACTTGGCAGAAAAATTTGTGGCCCACTATGCATACAACATGGGTAATGATGTTTCTATGATGGACCTATGTAATACAAAACAAAGGCTTGGAGAAACCTTTGCCAATTTCCTACAAAGATGGCGACATCTTATCAAAAAATTCCAGTGGGACATGCCAGAACAACATGAAATTGAACTATTTCAAAAGAACTTGGTGCCTGAACTTTCAAGACCTTTAATATCTCAATGTATCAAATCCTTCCAAAAATTGACCGATAAGGGCCTCGCTCTTGAATGTGTCTTGTTGGAGGATGGAACCTTGAAACATTACCAGAAGTCATCACAAAGTTCTTCCTCTTATCATAACGACAAGCCAAAATTCTGGGCTAAAAATAAAAACATGGTCAATGATGGTGTAACTGATGTGAAGCGGGTCCAAACCGTGGCCACTCCCCCAAAATCCACCACCAATATTCATCAATTCAACAATCAAAATAATTCAAATCAATCTCAAAAACCTCACAACAATGTCTCAATCCAAGGACGACCACCCCGATTGAATAACAGGACTCCAAGAGATTTCACTCCTCTTGCTGAGCCTATTGAAGTGGTGTTTCAAAAACTTGTCCAAGCAAGTATAGTGGTTTTTCCAATCACTCGCCCGTTTGATCCCAATCAACCTAAACCAAGATGGTATAATGAAACTGAGTATTGTGAATACCATCGTATCAAGGGACATTATACACGAAAGTGTATGAAACTGAAGATCTACATACAAGATCTCATTGATAGAGGTGAGATAGAGGTAGCAAATGCAAAACCTGGTAATAATAATGACAAACTCAAAATGTACCAAGAACCCTTCCCAAAGCATGATAAAGGAAAAGGCTCATCATCTAACATAATGGATTATGACTATGTTAATCACGTAACCGGTTTTGATTTTTTAGTAAGTTGCATTGAACCTGCAAGGAGTTAATCCTCCTTCTTCCCAAAGCAGACCAAACCCAGCTAGAATAGTCATTCAAGGTGCCACGCCTTCCACCTCCCATTTCCAGAATGACTGTAATGCAACTACACGCCGAGGAAGAGTGACCATCCAAGGAATTCCTCCCCCACCAAACCCTCCACCCATGTCTTCCACTCGCCGATATGACCTCCTTGATCAACTTGGGAAGACACCCGCACAGATCTCCATTTTGGAACTTCTCAAGACTTCTCCAATCCATAAAGAAATTTTGGAACAAGCCCTTCTCCAATCACGTGTTCCTGATAACATCAATGCCACCCAATTTTAAACCCTCATTGGAAACCTTGTTGCCCAACAACACATTGTATTTAACTCCAAAGATGCTCCCGCAGATGAGGACCATAACAAACCTTTGCACATCGAAGCTCTCATCCACAAGCACAAGGTCAAACGTATCCTGGTAGATAGTGGATCCAGGCTTAATTTGTGTACATACAAATTGATAAAACAATTGGGACTTTCTGAGGATCTGATAGACACATCAGGAAGGATCACAATAAAGGCATATGATGATGCAGAAAGAATTTCAAAGGGCGTGATCACCTTACCTCTTCAAGTGGGCCCCATTATAATTGAAACCCCTTGCCAAGTACTAGATCTTGATCTCCCCTACAACATTCTCCTCAGGAGGCCATGGATTCATTCCTTGCAGGCTGTACCCTCCACCTATCACCAATGCATCAAATTCCCCTATAATGGAAGAGTGATCACTATCAAAGGTGATCCCCAACCTTTTCAATATTGCAAACTATTAGAGGGGAAGCATCTGTATCATTGCCCACTAAATAGACCTTCGCCAACGCTTCCATTTGACACATCAAATGTTGCCTCCACATCATCCCAACCAAATAATCAAATCAAGATCTTGGATAATGGCTGTGGAGAATACAAATTGGAGGACGTCTTATTAATAGGAAACCTCCCTCTCTCTCCTAAGTCATTTGGCAAACCAAAAGAGCTAAAAAAAGGACCTGAAACCAGTCATGCAATGCCAAAGCACCACCTTCCAGCAATGGGGTCCACTTGATAACGAGAACCTCGAAGCAGATATCTCTTCATGGCTATATCGGGAAGAGGACGATGATCCAACAAGAATATCCAAAGAAATGTATCCAAAAGCATTTGCCATAGTTGAAAAAATGGGTTACAAAGGACACAGTCTGGGACCAGACGAGAAAGGAAGAAAAGCACCCATAAATCCTATCTTCTACAGATACAATAGAGGCTTGGGGTACACCCCGGTGCCTAAGATTACTATTGTTGGTGCCCCTTCTAGTCCTTCTTTGGATATCGAAAGCGCTGATGAAGAGGAATTCCATGAAATGCCTTATGAATACAAGAAAGATACCTTCTTCGATGCTTACATCAATACCATCACCCCCGTAACCCCTCCCACTTCACATGAGCTACATCTTGTCCATCCTGAACTCATTGACTGGGGCCAATGAGACAAACCCAATTTAGATATCTGCATCGACGATAATGCTCTCATTGCTCTCCTAACAATGCAAAATATGGAAGACGGTAATAGAATTGAGGGTATTCAACTACACGAAAAGGGATATTTTGGTAGTCAAGTCAATGCCCTTATCCACAAAAAAGATAATAAAAGAAAAAGATATGATTTCCTAGGTGAAAACCTCCCTGAGGCGCCTTTGGATGAACAAGAAATAAAAACAAAGGGCATATCTGAAAGTGAAAACCTGGAAAAGGCACTTGATGATGAGGGATTTGACCTCCCTACCATTGGTTACCTTCCACAGGACAAATCAAATTTGTTGATAGAAGAAACAGACAGCATCAAAATGGGCACTGAAGTCATTCCAAAACATGTGCTCATTGCCAAATCCCTCACCGAAATCGAGAAACAAGACTTCATCAACTTCCTTACAGAGGTTAAAATCAATTTTGCATGGTCCTATTTTGATATGCCAGGGTTGGATCCTGCCTTGGTGGTTCACAATCTCACCATCCGCCCAGATGCAAAACCTGTAAAATAAAAACTCTGCAAAATGCACCCGCATATTGCTCTCTTGGTCAAGGCAGAACTTCAAAAGTTGTTAGACGCAGAATTTATCAAACCCACAGACTACGCTGAATGGGTCTCCAACATTGTGCCTGTCGGCAAACCTGCTGGGGGCATCCGCATTTGCATAGATTTCCGAGATCTAAATATAGCTTGTCCTAAAGACGATTTCCTGCTCCCAAACATAGATATGATTGTGGATCTTACAGTAGGCCATGAAATGCTATCGCTAATGGATGGGTTTTCTGGATACAACCAAATCAGGATAGCAGATGAGGATCAGCATAAAGCTGCATTCACAACACCATGGGGTACTTTCTGTTACCGGGTCATGCCTTTTGGCCTTAAAAATGCTGGAGCTACATATCAACGGGCAATGACAACAATTTTTCATGACCTCTTGCACAAAATTATGGAGGACTATGGGGATGATCTGCTAGGCAAATCCAAGACAAGACAAGAGCACATCCCTATTCTAAAACAGATCTTCGAAAGATTGGAAAAATACAAGCTGCGCCTAAATCCTAAAAAGTGTGTGTTTGGTGTCACATCGGGAAAACTACTAGGATTCATTGTTTCCCGCAGAGGCATTGAGGTTGATCCTGCAAAAGTAAAAACTATTATGGAAATGCCTCCGCCAAAAACTCTCAGACAACTACGCAGTCTCCAGGGAAAACTCCAGTCTGTCAGGCATTTCATTTCACAGCTAGCTGACAAGTGCCATCCATTTGCACATTTGTTACGTAAAGACACAAAATTCAAATGGGATTGCCTCTGTCAAAAGGCCTTTGAAAAATTAAAAGAATATCTAGCATCACCTCCAGTTTTGATGCCACCTACCCCTGGAAAACCCCTCATTTTGTACATATGTGCTACTACAGTGGCATTGGGGGCATTGCTGGCGCAAACAGATGATCAAGGGAAGGAACACGCCATTTACTACATTAGTCGGACGCTAGTAGGATATGAACTCAACTACACCCCCATTGAAAGAGCATGTTTGGCATTAGTATTCAGCACATAGAAACTACGACACTATATGCTAAACAACAAGACAAAATTAATTGCTAAAATTGATCCACTTAAATATCTCCTGTCAAAAACTGCTCTCATTGGCAGAACGGCTAAATGGGTCATGCTCTTAAGTGAGTTTGACATTGAATATGTGGATAGAAAGGCAATCAAGGGACAAGTCATTGCAGATCAACTGGCTGAAGCTCCACTTCCAGGCGACCATCCTCTTCTCACAGAATTACCAGATGAGTTCATTATGACTGTTACCACATCCTCCACATGGAAATTGTATTTTGATGGCTCCTACACTCAAAATGGATCAGGGGCAGGAATATTATTGGTCACACCTCAAGGAGATGGCATCCCCAAATCATACAAGATAGCCTTTGCATGTACTAATAACATAGCAGAATACAAGGCCCTCATCACAGGTTTACGCTTGGCTATCCATTGGAAAATAAAGGAATTACAAGTCTATGGCGATTCCCAGTTCATCATAAAACAAGTCAATGATGAATAACAGACAAAAGATGATAAACTCCTTCCCTACCGTACCATGGTTGAAGAACTTAAGCAACATTTCACGGCAATCAAGTTTGATCAAATCCCACGAACAAATAATAGGGCTGCAGATGCAATGGCCACCATTGGCTCCCTCCTTCAAATGCCAACACATAGTCAGAAGTGTGAGTTCTTGGTCGAGCAATTGTTTATACCGGCATACGACCTACCAGAATCTGAAATGGTGTGTGTTCTTGTTGGTCCAGAGTCCCCTTAGTACCAAGAAACCTTCACTTTCCTCAAAGACAACACCATTCCCCCACATCTCACCAAAACCCAACAACAAACTTTCATCCGCCGATGTGCCCGTTACACCATCCTTGCAGACACCTTGTTTAGAAGGCATTTTGATGGTTCTCTCCTAAGGTGTTTAGATAAACAAGAAGCCGAATGGGCATTACATGAGGTACATGAGAGCATCTGTGGGGCACACTCAAGTGGACTCACATTGACTAAAAAACTTTTGAGAACAGGATACTATTGGCCTAAAATGGAAGAAGATGCATACAACTATGTGAAGAAATGCATCCCTTGCCAGCAACATGGTGACAAGATTCATGCATCGTCACAAGAATTGCAGCCATTCATTACACCATGGCCCTTCTCGCAGTGGGGGCTCGATCTCATTGGGAAAATCCACCCTTCATCTTCCAACGGACATAAATTCATTATCACCGCCACCGAATACTTCACCAAGTGGGTAGAGGCTATCCCTCTTACTTTCACCATCGGCAAGCAAATATCCAAATTCATCTTGAACTACCTAATCTGTCGATATGGCATCCCAAAGTTTATCATCACAGATAATGGTAAACAATTTAAAAACCAGGATGTCAAAGAACTCTGCCGAAAATTCAACATCCAACACCGCTTCTCCACTCCATATTATCCCCAAGGCAACGGCCAAGCTGAGGCTTCTAATAAAACCCTAATAAAAATCCTCAAAAAGACAGTCAATGAAGCGGGCCGTGATTGGCACCTCCAAATCCATCTTGCATTGTGGGCCTACCGCACCTCCATCCACACCCCCACAGACGCCACTCCTTATTCCCTAGTATTTGGTTATGAAGCTATCCCTCCCCTTGAGATCGAGATCCCCTCTCTAAGGGTATCGCTGCAAAACATCCTACCAGAGGAAGAATACAGAATTGCCCGCTTACAAAAGCTAGAATTGTTAGATGAAAGGTGCCTCAAGGCCTTGAATCATCTCTGGGTATATCAAAACCGTCTGCGCATGAGTTATCATAAAAAAGTCAGACTCGAGAATTCCAAGTTGGTGATCTTGTCCTCATGGAGAATCAGAAAAATCTACAAGAACGAGAAAAGAAAGGCAAGTTCGAGCCTAACTGGCTTGGACCATATGTAATCACAACGAAATATGGATCAGGAGCTTATCAATTGGCTACTCCTGAAGGCGATCCTTTGGATGATCCGATGAATATCATGCACCTCAAAAGGTTTTATGCTTAGTCC
The DNA here is from genome assembly GCF_030272615.1 of Cryptomeria japonica. Lineage (NCBI taxonomy): Eukaryota > Viridiplantae > Streptophyta > Pinopsida > Cupressales > Cupressaceae > Cryptomeria > Cryptomeria japonica. The sequence continues at coordinate 629,893,811 of NC_081409.1, read as the reverse complement.
TCAGAAAGTCTTAAATTGTCAAAAAAAAAAAAAAAAAGAAAAAAAAAAAGATCCTGAAAAAATTGTCACTTTGGTGCAAACTTGGCAAACAGGCACCTTATGATACAAAATAATTTAAAAAAAAAAGAAGAAGAAAAAATCAAAAAAAAGAAAGAAAAACAATTCGTCGCGCTATGGGCAAGTATCTTGGTGAAAACCTCTGTGCAGGTGCCAAGGTAAATAACCGGATCCACTGTCTATCAGGTCGATACTACAAATCATCTGCCATCCAGCCCACCCATGCACAACATTCCTTCTTTTCCGCCTCCCAATAAAACATGCGTATGATGATGAGTCTTCACCTAAGTCATGAACAAGAAATGTCCCAGTGAAACTGAGCTTTCATGCCTCTGTATATGCTTCAAGAAGTCTTGAGAAACAATCCCAAGTCCATCCTAGTTCTACTCTTGGCAAGAGGTATCATTTGGTCGCAAGGAAGAGACTTGTTAGATTTTGTTAGATTTTTTTCATATAGGCTTGCATCTTTTGCCCTACAAATGCCACTATTTACGACTACCTGGGTTCTTCCATATCCAGGTATGTTATGATAGGTGCATACTGGGGCATATTTCATAGTATGGCATGTTTTGGATCCTTCTTGTATAAACCGGCGACCTAGTACTAGTGTTTATCAACACTTACCTTCTCGTATACAAGAGGTATCGGTGTGTTTGAGGGTTTCCTTGCACAAACCCACAACTTTGTATTAGTGTTTCTTAACACTTGCATTGTTGTGTGCAAGAAATTCCCGTTTGTCTACAGAGTCAGTCCACACCCTGGGTTTCTCATGGCATCCTGATTTCTATAAGCAGTGGTGCAAGTCACTCAGGGCAACATCAAACTAGGTTGGCTCTCCACATTTGTTGTGCACAAAATCTCACCATCATTCCATCAAATCCTAAACTCAATAATCCCAGGGAGTTCTCAATTGCCCCCATTTTCCTCCGCGGTCTCGCATCTCTTATTCTTCTTTCCAAATACCTCATGACTACTTCATATATCTTCCTCATTTATCCCTTCCACCCTAATTTTTCTTCCTCTATTTTTCTTTTTTTTTCCTCACATAATCAATTCTGATTCTAATCATGTCTTATACAGGATGAATCCTTCCTGAAACCAGACATTGTGATCTGATCATGTCTTATACAGGATGAATCCTTCCTGAAACCAGACGTTGTGATCGATCATGTCTTATACAGGATGTATCCTTCCTGAAACCAGATGTTGTGATCTGATCATGTCTTATACAGGATGAATCCTTCTGGAAACCAGACATTGTGATCTGATCATGTCTTATACAAGATGAATCCTTCCTGAAACCAGACGAGCTAATCATGTCTTATACAGGATGAATCCTTCCTGAAACCAGACGCTCTGATCATGTCTTATACAGGATGAATCCTTCCTGAAACTAGACATTCGCTGTGATCGATCATGTCTTATACAAGATGAATCCTTCCTGAAACCAAACGTTGTGATCAATCATGTCTTATACAGGATGAATCCTTCCTGAAACCAGATGCTCTTATCATGTCTTATATAGGATGAATCCTTTCTGAAACCAGACGTTGTGATCAATCATGTCTTATACAGGATGAATCCTTCCTGAAACCAGACACTTTGATCATCTTTGTCTTATACAGGATGAATTCTTCTTGAAACCAGACTGAATCTAGATCTTATCAATCGAATCAAATCAAATCTATCGGGATATCAATTTCACAAAACTCCAAAGATCAAATACCTCAATTGATCTCCCAAGGGGGAATCACCATACCGTAATCTATAAATCAAGAGCCGGGGCATCCTATCAAACTAATATCAACATCAAAACAAGATTATTCTTTGAATCAATGCGTCATCACACCTCACTTCAAAGAGGGGCAAAATGTAGACACTTAAAAATAATTATTTTAATTATTTTTTAATTCTTCACATAATTAATTAATTATGTTAATTAAAATTCTTCTCAGTATTAATTAAATATAATTAATATTGTCACTATAGCATATGATTGATCTATTTAATAAATCAATCCCTTTCTTTATTCTTCTAAAAAAACAAATCCTCACAAATCTTCCTCTTAGCTAATTAATTTCAATTAATTAGTTAACCTACATGATTCCTACAAATCATCTTCTTAATTCATCATTAACCTAATAAATTCTTCTAGAAACTCCCTAAACTCACTTAACATTATTCTTTTAGTCAAATTCTCCTACAAATATAAATCCCACCTAACATTTCCTCTAATTCCCCTCCTAACGAGTCGTTAATGGCTAATCATCATGATTAGCCACAAAGTCAACTCTTTGTCTTTTCATCCAGCCACTAGCTTTAAATGCTCTTTTTCTAGATGAATGTAAGATTTTTGAAATCTCACATTCCTCTAGGCATTTCCCTCTCCCAAGGAATTTTTAATTCCTTTTCTATTCTTCTAATCCCCATAATATCTGTTTTTGGAGAATTTTTAATTCCTTCAATGCATCTTGTAGAGTGTGGAGATACGAAATGCCTTTAAGGCATATTTCTTGGTCTCCACACCCTCTCTTGGACCTTGTGTGACCTCACAAGTAAATCTTAGCCCTTCATCTCGAATTCATCCTAGCCATCCGTTTTCCTCTCCTCTTCCTATAAAATAGGGTTCCATCCCTTCATTCAAAAACATCTTGAAATTCAGTAAGCTTATGCTGCCCTTTTGAGCCCAGGAAATCATCTTGGCAACTTGATCATCTCATCCTTATCATTCATCCTTATCATTTGTGCACAATATTGGAGAGCTATCCACATCCAACAATCAAAGGAGCACATCAAGTGGAGCATTGTCAAGGGGCGCCTTCACTTCATCAAGCTCAATCCGAAGGAGAAGGTAAAATAGCAAGGTGAAATGATCTTTTTATGATATTTTAGCATTCTGCATGTTTATTTCGTTATGTTTTGATCAGTTTACCTTTCAAATCTATTTATCCCTCTTCAACTACAAGATAAAATATTACCCTGGTTACAATAGCACTATGGGAAGTAACCCTACCCAGATCATTAACACAACCTATAAGCTCCAGGCTATCATCTTTAATATAATTAAGTCAAACAAAGAAATAACAGAGCATAGATCTAAGAGGAGAGGAAAATCTATCCTCCTAAAAGAGCTTAAATTCATATCATTCCCCACAACAAATTTCAATCCTATTTTATTTTCATAAACAAATTCCATTTCCTTCCTGCCAGCCTATTTGAATCATCAGGAACGATTATAAAACAATTATTCACCCTTATACCAAAACCAAGCATAACCGAAAGCAAGAAAGATAATTATATGAATTGATATTCAAAATTAGCCATACATACATCGTGAGATATGTCTGTTATTTTAAAAAAAATGAGTCTCAGTCCCAGACTTTTCAAACCATTCTTAGAGAATTAATAATAGAAACGGCCCACCCTGCCTACCTCTGCCTATACATTTAGATATATTTGTATATATCATATATATATATATATATATATATATATATATATATATATATATATATATATATATATATATATATATATATATATATATATATATATATATATATATATGTGTGATGCAAAAAGTGTGGTATATAGAAGGCATACACATATAATGAGACAATAAAATTTAATTGAAAATCTTAATTAAAAACTAGATTAGAAATGCAAACCATAAGCCTTCCTTGAAATGTCTCATTTTCCTCTATTCTTGAGGACCTTGAAGGTGTTGGATTAATGGGCCCTCAGTGGAGCAATGACCTCCAAAGTGGTAACTCAAGAGTTGAGTAGCTATTTGATCATGATTGACTATGGAGATGATATGAAATGCATGATTTAAGAAACTAGATTAACATGCTATGATTAATCCAAAAGCTAATTACGAGATGATTGAAATGTAAATTGCCTATAGTAATGATGCTTAAGCTATGAATGCAAGGGATCCTTATTGCTCCAAAATGGGGGATATTTATAGGAATTCCAAGGCCAAAGCTGGTGGCAGGAATCGATGGTCCAGATCTGATCTGAAGATATCAAGGGCCAAAATTGAGGAAGTTGGAGAAGAGGTTGGAGGAAGGGACACTTGTCATCTCTATGGTGACAAGTGTCAAGGAGCCTTGCTCATGAGAGGGAAAGTGTCCATGGGAGGAGACATGTGGCAAAAGTGCCATGTGTCTCAATGAGGGAATATCCACACTATGGGAGGTTAGGATAAGGAGGTTAGAATGTGCAAGATAGGATAGGGTTAGTTAGACCCAGGATTAGGTGGAATGGGCTAGGTTAGGGGATGGTTAGGTTAGGTGGTTAAAAGTTAGGAGCCATGTGCTCATTTGAATTTAGAAATTCAAATAATTGGAAAATGGTAATTAATCTCAACAAACTTGAGTTTGTTAATCTTAATTAGGGATTAGAAGAATTGATTTATATGGGGGGACATTAATTAATTTAGAATTAATTAATCAAAAGGGGGATATTAAATGAACTATATAAATAAATCATGTAGATTTATTTACTAGTAGATGAATAGAGAAATCAATTAAATTGCTTGTGAATTCAATTAATTGGGAAGGGGAATTAATCAAATAATTGCATATTTAATTAACTATCTTCAGACCATTTTTAGGTGTATACATTTTCCCCCTCTTTGAAGCGATGTGTGACAATGCGTTGGGTCAAAGAAAACTCGATTGAGGACATTGTTGATATTGATTTTGATATGATATTGATTTGATTTTGAGATGATAAATCACAATATGTTGCAGATTCGATCTTTGAGATGATAAATCTCGATATGATGCCCCAGACACTGATTGATAGACATTGATGCGAGGATGCCCCCTCGGGAGATGAATTAGATAATTTTTGAATGTTTCACGATTTTTTTATTTTTTTGAAATTTTTGAAATTTTTAGATTTTTAATGATTTTTTGATTTTTAGAGATTTTCAGAGTCAGTCCGATTCATTTCCCGATAAGAAATTTGAAAACGCTACCCTGCCAGCTTGATTAGTTGATTAAATGATTAAAAAATCAGTGGAATAAAAATCCCACTTAAATGCCCCATTGTGAGTTTAAAAAGGTGAATTCCTTTTACCACTCCTCATTTGTGCACTTCAGTTGTTTGAGAAAAAATGCTTTGGAGGAAGGAATGGTGATCCCATACCACCAGCATAGGTTCGAGCGAGTTCGGTGATACGAGCGTCCTCCGGCATAGGTCCATCGGTATGTACTTCAAGAAAACCCAACTTTGTTATTTTTTAGTTGATTTAAAAAAAATTTAGCTGTTTGCATAAAAAGTCATTTTTTAGCGTTTTCGCCAAATGGGTTGGGGAAAAATTACATTTTTGAGATGGGTTTTTCAATTTATGAAATGGGTTCGTAAGATTTTCTTTTTTGTTTTGAAAATTTTCAATTCGCATCCCAATTTTTTTTTTATGCATGTAAATCTCACCTATTTTTGAAAAAAATTATTTAAATCTCACTTGTTTTTGAATTTTTTTTGTTTAAATGCCATTTTGGAAGGGGAGGCAGTGGTGGAGGCAGAGATGATAGCGGAGATGGAGATGGATATGGAGGAGATGCAGGAGATCATGGTGCTGGAGATGATGATGGAGGAGATGATGATGGGGGGGATGAGGGAGATGATGATGGGGGAGATGGTCTAGGAGTGGCCATGGCAGCGACAGGCACACTAGGAGCTAGTAGTTCTAGATCTGCCAAAGATGTATATATAGATTGGATGGCTTGGGTGGTCAGACACAGGAGATCAGGTCTAGGGGATCAGGGGCATCAGGTTCCAGAGCAGGAGGTTCCCTCGGTTGAGTAGGTACCTATGACAGTATCACGGGCTGAACAGCCACATGCAAAGGCACCTCGACGGATCCTCATTAGGATGTTGTCTCATCAGTAGAAGGCTCAAATTATGGACTTATAGGCTTAGGTTCAATAGTTAGAGAGTTGACTACCAGAGAGGGACTCTTAGATGGCCTAACTAGAGACTCAGATGGCTTCTCTCATAGTCGAGAGAGACGTAGCTAGGGATAGGTGTCGGTAGGTCGAGGCATAGGTACAATTGTTAGGAGAGTCTATTTCGGGGAAGACTGCCCTGAAGATGATGTGCTAGGGGATCCGTGAGGCTGAGTATTATAGGACCTTATACTTTACTATTGTTCCTGCTGATCGGAGGGCTCTAGGATTTTCACAGCTAAGCAGGAGATTGGGACAGAGCTAGACTGAGAGTCGAGGAGTGACAAGGCCACTTCAAAGAGCTCCCCTAGGTGGGGACTCGGGTATAGGGGTAGCAGCTGGTGCTACTATACCTACCGCATCAGGATAGAGTTCCGCTCCGCATCCTAGTGGTCACACTGATATGGGACATTGATCCATTCATGTACACACCTTTTTGTGATGAGATATTGATGATTCCCGTGATGTATATTTGTGATGTATCTCATATATTTTGTGATACCATTGTACCTTGGACATTGATCTTGTTTTGATGATATGATATGCAGTCAATCCTATTCGCTCTACATGACCTATGAGATGATGGATGCATTCTATTTGATATATGATTATGTTGTGCAGTTACTTTCATGATGTATGCTTGATGTATTCTTTAATTTCTATACGCTTATGAATTCTAGATTATGGATACATGATGATGCAGTATTTACATGATGTATGAAAATGCAAATATGTATGGTGATGCTTATAAGTGCTATGTGATGTATGTGAAATACAATGCTTTCTATGTTTATGATATTTTTATGATTTTCTCATGCATGTTAATATGAGATGGATGCAATGCAATGCGATAGTGCTACTTTTTATGATTTGAGATTAGATGAATGCCATGCAATGATCTAACTAAATGAATGAATGATTTGATGCTTTATATGAATGACGCCTTAGTATGCAATGGTTACATGAGATGAACTAACTTATTATGCATGATGAATGAATTGATTATTTTTGCTATTGTCCAATGTACTTAATCACGTAATAAGAGAGATAACACCATTTTAGTCTTTGGCCTTGGAAAAGATGAGCATTGTGATCCCATGCAGAATGAAATGCAAATCTACTTTAAAATGCAAATACAAAAAATGAAATGCAATGCAGTGATCAAACTGGTCATGGAGTCATTGCTTTGTTTCATCATTGAGCCTTTAAAATGTGGGAAGTGAGTGCAAACATCAATGGTATAATTGAACCATGATGACCTAAGCACTACTTTCCTGGGTTTTGATATTGCAAGTTAGCACAAGCATCGAGGTATAATTGAACCGAGATGACCTGAGTGTTGCTTGCATAAAACAGGCAGTATTAACCATTTCTATATGCAAGTCTGAAATGTCTTCCATGATACTTCGATGATCATGTCCTGAGACAACTTTGCACATATTAATGATTAATTTACAGACAGTAGACAAGAAAAATATCATGTTCCTTCCTCGTTCCTCTAGTCAAAGACATCCTGGAGTTACTCAGAAATCATGATAGCGAAAATCAAAATAAAATAGTTGAACCATTATTGCCAAAGTGTTAAAATCATGAGTCAAGATATATCATCCATTGATATGTGTTTTGTCATGTTTAGATTGATATGTGATAGTTAATGGTTGACAATGTGATCTTATGTTCAACGTTGGATGTGTCTCAGTTTTTTGCTTGACAAGTGTTGTTCTACCTGTTTGATTACACTCAAAATGATCAAAACTTTATGTCCCTAGCCAGGTTCGGGATTTTGCCCCTAGCCTAGAAAAACAAACCTTTATTATGATATATACAATGATCCAAACCATGATGAGAAATCACCTAGGATGCCTGCGTATGTACAAAGACTTTATGATGGATATGAATAGTGCTGAAGGAAAAGAATGCAAGCGGGAGAATGCATGAACCAATAGATGGCAGAGCTAGCTGACAGATAACACCTGTTTTCCAGGTTTTCACCATCTGTTTTTATTGCACTTTTTCTCATATTTGATTTTTTATTATTTTCTCATTGTTTTTCATTGTTTTTGTATTTTCTACTTTTTCACTGTTTTTGGATTTTTTACTTTTTCATTGTTTTTGGATTTTTCCATCTTTTTCACTGTTTTTTTATTTTCCTTCTTTTTCAGACATAAAACTTCTTCAAATGCATGCTATTGATGGGTTCCTCGAGCTGATCACCGTCTTGTGTTGATAGCTGATATGCTCCTGACCCAAATACTGTTGTGACCACAAATGGACCTAGCCAATTTGGTTCAAATTTTCCTTTTTTTTCTCGATCTGACTAGTTTCGTGGATTTTCCTTTAGTACTAGTTCCCCAACTTGAAAGACTCGTGGTTTGACCTTTTGATTATAACTTTAACACATTCTTTGTTGATATACCTTTAAATGATCAAAGGCATTGTGTCTTCATTCATGGATCAATTCTAACTCCTGTAATCTAGATACTTGTTGTTCTTCATCTGGGACAAGACCTTTTAATGATACTCATAGAGAAGGTATCTCTATTTCTAATGGTAGTATTGCTTCTGATCCATAAACAAGAGAGAAAGGTGTGGCACCTATTGGCGTGTGAATACTGGTACAGTAGGCCCATAGAGCAGGGTTTAATTGAATATGCCAATCTCTTCCAACATCATTCACTGTCTTTTTGAGGATTTTCAAAATAGTTTTGTTTGGTGCTTGTGCTTTCCCATTCCCTTGTGGATAGTAGGGTGTGAAAAATTTGTGTTGGATCTTGAATTTCTCACATAGCTCTTGTACATCCTGATTCTTGAATGGTAGCCCATTATCAGTGATAATGGTCATGGGTATTCCATAATGACATATGATGCAGTTCACGATTAATGCAACAATTTGTTTTCCTGTGGTATTTGTGAGAGGTACTGCCTCAATCCATTTTGTGAAATATTCTATAGCTGCAAGGATGAATTTGTGACCATTAGATGAAGAAGGATTTATTTTTCCTACTAGATCAAGACCCCATTGGTAGAAAGGCAAAGATGTTGCCGAAGCATGAAGTTCTTGTGGTGGTGCATGAATCAAATTCCCATAAATCTGACATTGTTTGCATGTTCTAGCTATTTGAAAAGAATCTCGTTACATAGCTGGCCAATAATAGCCCAAGCGTATGAGTTTTTTCGAAAGGGTAAGACCACTTGAATGAGTGTCACAAATATCGTTATGGACTTCATTTAAGGCCTTCTTAGATTCTTCTTGTTTGAGACATCTTAAAAGAGTACCGTCCAGACCTCAGTTAAATAGGGTATCTGCGGCAAGAGTAAAATGGGAGGATTGGTGAATAAAGTTCCTCTTTTGGTTCTTTGATAAATTGGGAGGTAGGGTGTTATCTTTCAGGTATGTGTAAGTTTGGTCATAGTGGGAGGAATCATGCCCAACAAGGTGACAAATAGTTTGGGAATTAGGACAATTATGAGAGGGGTAAAACAGCTCTTCCACGAGGAATTCATAATGCTCTTGATTTTCCCGTGTCTGAAGTAGAGAAGCAAGTGTTGCCGTGGCATCTTCTGCTTTGTTGTCTTTCCTTGGAATTTTCTCAAAAGTTATTTCTACAAAATACTTCTTGAAATCATATAACATCTTTTTGTAAGGCATTAATTTGTCATCCTTTGTTTGGTAATCATCATTAATTTGATTGATGATGAGCTGAGAGTCTCCAAAGACTTGAAGTTGTGTAATGTTCCATTCTACAATTATTTTGATACCTGTTGTATGTGGGAGAAGCAATGCAATGAAATGAAAATTACAAAATTCAATGACTTGCCCACACACCAATGGGACTCTTGGTGCAAGTTATGGAGCTATAAGGAATAGCTCAACTTCCCAAGGGGTGTTCTATTGTTCTCTATCTCAAAAGACCCCTCAAGCCAATGCCTTTGGTCTCAGATCACTGAGTAAAGTGACTTAGGGATGACAATCATGAGAGCGAGGGATGCTTTTGATCAATCTTAATATGAATACAATCCTAACTATGCATGATTTTAACAAATATGAACTAAACTAGTGATGATAAGATGAAAAGATTTGTAAAAGACTATCTTAACATGATATGTTGTTTATATGATTAATTATGATGATAGAAATGCTTCTAAAATGTTTATTAGACTATTTATATTTCAAAGAGAGATTAAATGCTTGCTAAAAAGGAGTATAAGTGAGATGCTAAAGACTTTGATCCTAAAATGAGGAAATGAGGGCTCTATTTATAGGAAAAATAGGGCAATGGATGGTCCATATTGGATGATCTTATCAAGGGCCAGGATTGAAAGTTATCAATCCATGTTTACAATTCTCACCAATGAAATGGTGACAATTGTCAACATAAGACTGCTTGAGAGGAGACATAAGAATCATTAAATGCTTGAGAAGACCTCATGGTTACCTTAGGAGGTAAGGGTTAAGGTTAGGTTAAGATTACCCATTGGATAAAGCTTTCACCCAAAGTATAAACTAGTGTGCAAGGGTTAAAGGAATAACCATGGTCAAAGCAATGAATGCTTGATGAGGCCCTATGGTTAGATGAGGGTTGAGTTAGGCAAAAATTCTCTAACCATGCCACAAAGTGTTAGTTAACCATTAATGGTTTGGAAGACTTTGGGGACAAATTTGTAAGAGTCCTTCCAAATTTGGGGGTATTCAACAAGTTAGCTTGTTGAAGGCATAAAGACTTTAATGCTTTTGGAAGACTTTACTCCAAATTTGAGAAGTGACATCCTCAAATTTAGGGGAAAGGGATAATAGAAAGGTTTAGGCTAATTGATTAGGATTAGATGGGTTCTAGAAGAATTTAGAAAGGGGTTTTAAGAGACAAGTAGGAGATGTAGGATTTTGCAAGTGGGGGGATTTAATTAAATGTAAATTTAATTAAATGGGCTAGAAGGGGGATTTAATTTAATTAAATGGCTTAGATAGAAGAAGGGTATATTAATTAAATCTTAATTTAATTAACATGCGATTAGAAGAATAGGGATATTAATTAAATCTTAATTTAATTAGTTAGAAGAAATAAAAATAATTAAATGAATAAAATTCACTTAATTCATTGTGCAACTTTTAGGTGTCTACATTTTGCCCCTATTTGAGTTAACGTGTGACCACATGTTGATTCAAAGAAAATCTTGTCGGATATGATGCTTGTGTTGAAATGTCGATATGATGCCCCAGATTTGATGAATGATATTGATGATGCTCCAGATATGAAGAATTGTTTTGATATGAAGAATTGATTTGATATGAAAAGTTGATATGAGACTGATGTCGAGATTTGATACGATAATGCCCCCTCGGGAGATCGTTTGTGCACTAAAGGCATGAATGATCTCTCGAAAGAAGAAGAATGTTATTTGAAATATAGAAGAGTGGATAGTGATGACATGCATGAGTTTGATAAGATTGATTAGATTGATTGGATTGAGATTAAGATTGATCAGATTAAGATCAAGTCTGGTTTTAGGTATGACACCTCTTGTGTAAGACATGGATGATCAAGCGTCTAGTTTAAGGAGTGATACCAACTGTATAAGACATGGATGATCGAGCGTCTGGTTTCAGGAGTGATACCACCTATATAAGACATGGATGATTGAGTGTCTGGTTTCAAGAACAATATATCCTGTATAAGAGCTAATCAAAACGTCTGGTTTCAGGAACAATATATCATGTATAAGAGCTGATCAAAACATCTGGTTTCAGGAAAGATACATCCTATATAAGACATGATAGAAGATAGTTTGGAAGAATGATGAAGATATGAAAGTGAAGAAAGATTCCATGATGATGCGATAGATATGCATGTGAGGGATGCAATGATGAATGATATGCATTATATTTTGACATGAGATTCTATGAGGATGATGTGATGCTTAGATAAATGCTCTTGATTTCGATTATTATGTGAATGTATGATTCATGATTTTGATAAGCGAAAATGTGATGATGCATTGCTTTGATTTATGAGATGTGAGATGTATGATAATGATGATGATGTGCAACTAAATGTAAAATGATATGCAGCTAATTGTAAAATGATATGCAACTAATTGATCATCCTCATTCTCCCGTTTGTCATTCCTGTATAGTCACATGTTGTTTCTTTTTTGTGTGTTTATCATCACTGAGATGTTTGGATATGTTGAAAATTTATACAAGCATAATGGTATAATTGAACCATAATGACCTGAGAAAAATTTACATGACTTTTGATTTTGTAAGATGGCACAAGTGTCGAGGTATAATTGAACCAAGATGACCTGAGTGTTGCTTGCGTATAAACAGACAAAATTAAACCATTTGTATGCACAAAGTGGAATCATGTTGTCAGTGATATGCTTTGAATCACATCTCGAGACAGGTATTTGCACAGTACAAGTGATCGCCTCATAGACAGAAAACTAAAAAAAATATTGGAGTCCCAATTACTTCTCTAGCTCGATACATCGTTGAGAAAATTTAGGGGATCCAATAGTTCAAAAAAGAGTTCAAGTGCAAAAATAGTCAAAACTTCATGCAAGAAAATCATCCATCATGTGTTGTGAATTTGTTAAGTGGATCAATGTTTTGTTCTCTTGATTTCTGAATTTTTGTTGGACATGATTCTCTAAGTCTGCTGCAATTTTTGATTTATTGACATGATGGAATGTAGATCAATGTTTCCCCTAGCTAAATTTACTGCCTGACATGGATATGCATAGTGATTACCAAGCCATGGTGGGATATGATGAAATGATATTTGGATAAGCAAGGATAATGACTACGCTAAGTATGTCCTGGATGATGCTATTTTGATAAAGTGTTGGGCGATGGCCAGTGGTGGTTAATTTTTTGAGATAAAAAGTTTTAAGAGAAAAGATAGATAGAGGAGTTGTTCTCTCACAAGTAGTGCCTGTTGCCAGGTTTTCACCATTTGTTTTTATTGCATCTTTTTGTGTTTTTTTTGTATTTTTCTGATTTTTTTATTTTTTTGTATTTTTCACTTTTTCCGTGCATTAGACTACTCAAGTATAGTATTTCTTCAAATGAATGTTGTTGGTTGGTTCATCGAGCACATCTCCTTCTAAAGTTGTTAGCTGATAGGCACCTGATCCATAGGTTGAAATGATGGCATAGGAACCAAACCAATTAGGTTCAAACTTCCCTTTCTTTTCTCGATCCTGTTGATTTCTGGGATTTTCTTTGAGTACAAGATCACTGACTTTAAAAATCCTAGGGATGACCTTGTGGTTGTAGCTTCGACACATGCATTGCTGGTATGCTTTGAGGTGAATATAGGCATGTTGTTGCTTTTCATCTAGAAGTTCTAACTCTTGCAGTCTGTTTACTCAATACTCTTCATCTGGAATGAGGCCCTTCAAAAATACTCTGAGTGATGGGATTTATACCTCGAGGGATAAAATTGCTTCTAATCCATACACCAATGAATATGGCATAGCTCTTGTAGGTGTGCAAATGCTAGTTCTATCCGCCCAAAGTGCTCAATTGAGTTACACATGCCAATCTTTTCTTGCATCATTTACTGTTTTCTTGAGGATTTTCAATATTGTTTTATTTGATGCCTCTACCCGACCATTCCCCTGTGAGTAGTAAGGTGTAGAGAAATGATGTTGGATTTTGAATCATTCACATAGTTCTTGTACATCCTAGTTTTTTAAAGGGCACCCATTATTGGTGATGATGGAACTTGGAATGCCGTATCTACAAACTAGATAATTAAGAATAAAAGAAGCAATTTGTTTTTCAGTTATTGTGGTCATGGGGACTGCTTCAATCCATTTTGTAAAAAATTATGTTGCAGTGATAATGAACTTGTGTCCATTTGATGATGAAGGATGTATTTTACCTACTAAGTCTAGGTCCCATTGACAGAAAGGCCAAGATGTTGTAAATGGTTGCAATTCTTGTGCTGGTGCATGTATAAGATTGCCATGGATTTGGCATTTAGGACATTTCTTTGCAAAATGATAAGAATCTTTTTCCATTGTCGGCCAGCAATATCCCATTCTTAGAAGTTTTTTAGCAAGAGTAGGACCAGTTGAATGTGTGCCACACGTACCTTCGTGAAGCTCTTGTAAAGTAGAGTCAGATTCATTATGATCAAGGCAATGAAGAAGAGTACCATCTAGACCTCGACGATAAAGAGTATCAACAGTGAGGTTATAACGGGCTGCTTGCCGCATAAAGTTGTGTTTTTGGTTCTGAGATAGGTCAATGGTAGGGTATTGGTTTTAAGATATTCGTATATTGTGTCATATAATGGAGAGTCTGAACTGGTTAAGGCATAGATAATATGGGATGCAGAATCGTCATAGGCTGGGGAAAACAATTGCTCTACCAGAAACTCATAACAACTCTATTGTTCTGGAATCTGTAGTAGTGAAGCGATAGTAGCCATTGCATCAGCTGCTTTGTTGTCCAACCTTGGTATTTGTTCAAAGGTGATGTGTACAAAATACTATTTGAAATCGTCCACTATTCATTTATATGGTAGCAGCTTGTCATCTTTTGTCTGATAGTCACTGTTGATATGATTTATGACTAGTTGTGAATCTTCGTAGACTTTCAATTATGTGATTCTCCATTCCACAACCATTTTGATCCCTGTAACCAGTGCCTCATACTCAACAATGTTATTTGTGCATGGAAACACGAGCCTATATGATCTTGGTATGGTGTGTCCTTCAAGAGTGATGAACAAGATGCCGACACCTAAGCCACGTTGAGTATAGGAGCCATCAAAGTACATGGCCATTGCTTGGTGGTAACTGTAAGAACATCCCTATTTGGAAATTCGATCTCCATTGGTTGTTTATCTAGTAGTGGTGCATTAGCTAATTGATCTGCAATTACCTATCCTTTGATAGCTCGACGCTCGGTGTAGTGGATATCAAATTCGCTGAGAATCATTACTCATTTAGCCAATCTACCTGTGAGAGATGCTTTGCTGAGTAAGTACTTTAGAGGGTCAATTTTTGCTACTAGCTTGATTGTGTGAGCTAGCATGTAGTGTCAGAATTTTTGAGAAGCGAATACCACTATTAAACAAACCTTCTCAATGAATGTATAATTGAGCTCATATCCATTCAAAGTTCTATTGCTGTAATAGATAGCTCATTCCTTTCCTTCTTGATTTTATTGTGCTAATAATTCCCCCAATGATATGTCTATTGTTTATATGTAGAGAATAAGTGGCTTTCCTAATATTGGGGGTACTAGAACTGGTGGGTTAATTAGGTATTTCTTGATTTGATAGAATGATTTTGCACATTTGGTTTCCCATCTGAATAGTACATTCTTGTGTAGCAAATGATTGAATGGTAGACTTTTATCTGCTAGTTGGACAATGAACTGCCTGATTGACTGGAACCGTCCTTGCAAGGATCTGAGTTGGCTAATGTCTTTAGGTGGTGGCATCTCCATGATGGCTTGTACCTTTGCTAGATCTACTTCAATTCCTTTTGCTGACATGATGTAGCCTAATAACTTGCCTGATGTTACCCCAAAGACACACTTCTTAGGGTTGAGCCTGACTTGAAATTTCTCCAACCTTTCAAAAAATTTCTCTAATATGCCCAGATGTTCTGCTTGGGTAAATGACTTAGCTAGTAAATCATCCACATAGTCCTCCATGAAGGTATGCATCATGTCATGAAAGATTGTTGCCATTGCTCATTGATAAGTTGCCCCAACATTATTTAAGCCAAAAGGCATGACATTCCAACAATACTTTCCCCAGGGATATGTAAACATTGTTTTATCTTGATCCTCTGGAGCTATCTTGATTTGATTATGGCCAGAAAAACCATTCATTAATGATAACATTGCATGGCCTGTTGTGAGGTCTACAATTATGTCGATACTAGGCAAAGGAAAGTCATCCTTTGGATAGACTTTGTTGACATCCCTAAAATTGGTACATATCCTGATGCTGCCATCTGGTTTTGAAACTAGCAAAATGTTGGAAATCCATTTAGCATAGTCTATGGGTCGAATAAATCCGACATCTAATAGTTTATTTAGCTCAGGTTTGACCATGAGTGCTACATGTGGATTCATCTTTCTCAATTTTCTCTTAACCGAATTAGCTCCTAGAGAAATGGATAAGTGATGCATGATTAAATGTGGATCAATCCCGGGCATATCTGCATATGACCAAGCAAGATTGATTTGCTTTTCTTTGAAAAATTTGATAAACTCTAATTTTTCTTCCTCTGTCAGAGATTCTGCTAGGTGTATGTTTTTGGTTGCTTCTGTTGTACCAATGTTGATTGATTGAGTGGGCTCAATCAATATGGGTGATCACTTCTGATAGTGTTCAAGAAGAGTGTCAAGTCTCTTATCTTTAGGTGCCTCAAAAAGGTTTTCACCCTCAGATGCATCCTTTATTTTTACTTTTTTGTGATCTAGTGTTGCCATTAACTGGTTTTCAGTAGTAGATCCTTTGTTTCTTTCATTTTTGTGACTGAGAGACTTGGCACTCCCCTAATTGCAGATGTCATTACTTTGTTTGTTGGTAGAGTTTGTTTTCAAGTTGACAGTACATAAGTAATGGACAATGGAATCATCATTGGGGAAAATTAGTATGTCATGATTTTCAGGTTCATCCCAGTCTATAAGATCAGGAAAGACAAGTGGTAAAGAGTCATTGGGTGGGTCGAGTTCAGCTGCTGTAAGTGTCAGGATGGAGGTATCATCAAGGTTGGCTGGGCTATTAAATAAGTTAATGATTTTGTCAAGGTCTTCGATGGTATCATCTTCCATGTAGACTTGCTTGTAATGTTGCTGCTCATTTTCCTTAGCATCATAGATATTTTGTGGACCAAATTCAAGTAGTCTAGGCTCTATACCTTGTTCTTCTTGAGAAAGGGGTGTGTGGCTAGCATTTCTAACAATATCTTCAGTAACATTTGAACAACTGCCCCATTCATAATCATTTGAATCAGTCTCAGAAGTATCATCCCAGATTCTTTCAGTGCTATGGACAGGTATGTTGTAGGGTGAAAATGGGTCCCTAATGATTGATACTAGTCTGATAGTTTTCTCTGATTCTGTATCAGATCCTGCTTCTACTCTTTGCATCTGCTCATATATTGTCTCTCTGCAAGGAGTAGTGATGTTGTTAGGGGGTGATTCTTCTTTGTTTGGAATAGGTTCTTGAACATGATGTACTTCCGCATAAGATGTGTCTTCTCTTTGAATGGCCAACTCCTTGTGTTGTGTCTCTTTCTCCTGGTATTCACGTTCCTTTCGTATTGTTTCTGTTGATTCAAATAGTGCCTTCTGCCATGAGTCCTCCTTGTATTTCTTCTTTTCCTTTAGCTGAGGTTTTTGATATTTATTTGGTGTCTTCTTTTGCGGTAGAGTGTGCTCATAACCCAATCCTGTTTTGTCTCTAGAAAACTATGAAGGAAGATCCAATGGTTCTGTGACGCCTTCTTGACGCTTGCCGATAGGTCCTTTGCCAGTGTATCTCATTTGTTGCATGATTAGGTAGCCTTTTCCATATAGCTGTGTTGGTATAGCTACTTCCATAGTAGCTGCTCTGACTTCTTCTCCATCCTTGTATAGCCAACTAAGGATGTCCTTCTCTTCTGATTCATGTGCTAGTGTGCCTAGTTGAATAAATTTGCCATCAAACTTGGTGATAGGCTGTGTTGCTTGATGTATTGATGCTGAAGGTAGCCCATGAGATTTAGGTGATGCTAGTAAATTGATTAGACACAAGGGTTCCAAAGAGTACTCTCCCATGCCTTGTTCTTTGATTTTCATTTTCTGTTTGAAATCCATGGATAAAGATTTAGGATTTTCTTGTTGAAGATTTGGTGCTGAGGAAGTTTGTTTTTCTCTGTTATGTGGAACCAAACTATCTTAGGCTGCCCCCATAGCATTACAATGTTGAAAAGGGTTATGATCTGCTGACATAGAAATCTCTTGTCTATTGTATGGGAACTTAACACACTGGTGGTAAGTTGAGGGTATTGCTTGCATTTCATGTATCTAGTGTCGACCCAATAAAATATTATATGTGAGGTCTATGTCTAAAACTTGGCACATAGTGTCCCTTTGTATCGGTCCTACTTGAATTGGCAATACCACTGTTCCCTTGGATGATCTTTCTTCATCATCATATGCTTTGATAGTGATCTTTTTGTGTGGATCAATAGACTGCTCAGAGAAGCCTAATGCACGGATAAGTTTTAAGGTACATATATTGAGTCCAGCTCCTCCATCTATTAATACTCTTTTAACTTGATGTTTGTAGACCAAGACTTTGATGTGAAGTGGAGTATTGTGTGGATGGCTCAATGAAATATTATCATGCTCAGAAAAGGTGAGACTATGAGGCCCTGTCATGTGAGCTACCATGGCTTGAAATTTGTCAATATCCAGATCTTGAGGTACATTTGTTTCCAATAGTGCCTGTTCTAAGATGTCTTTATGTTTTGGTGAGAGTTTTAGCAACTCAAGTATAGATATTTGAGCAGGAGTTTTGCGCAGTTGACTAACCAGATCATATTGCATTTTGGGGATGGTGTTTGTTGCTGATGTATGTCCTTTCAAAACATATTTTTGAGCTCTGGTGGTTACAATGATTGATTCATGTTCGCGTTTGTCCTTGATTTTAATGACATTTACTTGATTGTCATATGTTGATATATGATTGATGGTGTTATTGTATATGTGATTGATACGAGCTCCATGTGTATCATTTGATGTTGAAGCTCCATGCTTGTTGTAATTTGGAAGAGGATTTTTAAAGGCGGCATGGTCACCATTTGTTTTGAGACTATCGACTATTAAATCACCTCCACCAATCATGTCTTGAACAATGTTTTTAAGCCTCATGTAATCATTTGTTTGATGTCCTTTGTTTCGATGAAAATCACAAAAGTGTGAGTCATTCCACCAAGGTGGTTTGACTTGTGGTTCAAAGTTGTTGATTGCTCGTAATGAGATAATTTTGTTTGCCAGGAGCTCTCTGAATGCTGACTCTAATGATTGCCCTAATGGTGTGTAAATGTGTTTAGGAAAGTTGTTGGTGTTACGCCATGAGTTTGTATTAGGTCCTCAATTTGCGTTATTATTTTAGGTATTGCTGGTGTTGTTCGTATTGAGATATTCTGGATTGGTATTTGGTGCATAAATGTTAGTGCCTTGGTTAGCACCCTTTTGATTCTTGGTAGCCTGAGGATTGCCTAATAAGGCCAATACTGGCTATTTGGACTTCACATCATTAGCCTCGTTTCCTCCTTCATTTTCAGTATTTTTGTTTCTAGTCTAGAACCTGGATTTGTCTAAGTTGTTGTTGTTGTTCTGGTTATTGTAATGAGAGTTGGGTGAATTAGTTCCTTCTTTGAAGAATTTAAATGTAATACATGCCTCTTCTACTTGGATGCCATTTTCAATCAATTTAGCAAAAGATGGTATGCATTGGAGCTTGAGTATGTAACTCATCTCGCTATTCAAATTATCGATGAAAATTTCCATCTTTTCCTTTTTGGGCACATCCTGAGGATATCTTGAAACCATCAGTCGCCAATGTTGAAGAAACACCATGAATGCTTTGTTGTTCTTCTATTTGGTATTGCAAACATCTAACATAGTGATTGCATGTTGAATGTTGTAGGAGTATTGAGTGATAAATTTGTTGACTAACTCATCAAAGGATCTGACAGGAGGTGTGATTTTGGATAACCATTCCATTGTTTGTCCTCCCAAGCTTCTTGGGAATAACCTCATCAAATAGGTGTCATCGTGGGAAAATTCAAGGCTCATGGTACAAAATTCCTAAAAATGATCACGAGGATCGCTTTTTCCATCATATTTGTTAAATTTTGGAATGTCCGAATTCAAGGGAAAAGGTACCATTTTTAACCTTCTGTCAAAAGGGTAAGAACAAATTTTGTTTAAGGAATAGCGTACTATTGTCCCCTATTGCATGTCCTGCATTTATCTTTGCAACATTTGTATTTGTTGTGTGAGAGCAACCAAGGGTGCATTTTCTTGCTGAGGGAAGTGTTCTTCTCTCTCGCTATCCCTAGTTCGAGTATGTGTGGGTTCTGGTATGTTTTGTTCAAGGTCGCATGCTTCCTCCTCTCTTTGTCATTCTTGATAAGCATAATGTTGAGACCCTGTCCTAAATATGTCAGTATCAAAGTCTTCAGAGAGCCTAACTCCTTTGCTTGTTAGCATGAGTAAGTATTTCTCTTTGTCGACCTCCATGAGTTTTTCCACAAGTTTTTGAAATGAAGCGCTTTCTTGACATTCTTGGAGGATTTCTTCAGAGATTTCTGTGTCTTCTAGATTTGGATATTCAAAAGGATTTGATAATCTTTGACCCATGCTAGACTCTAGTTGTGGTTTGCTTTGCTTGCTTCATTGAGAGCAAGTGACAGCGGGCATCTAGTCGAAACTTTCTATGACAAAGGGGATGAATTCCTCTTTGATGTTTTGCTTGGGGGTTGGTGGTTCAAATCAAGGTATGTTGTAAGTGATGCAAACTTCTAGGAAGAAAGTTGGATTGATCTTTCCTCCTCGATTTAGGCATTGGCTGAATGTTAATTTTTGGCAAAAGGCTCTACTTCTCAATGGCTCTTCATCAAATTCATTTGACTTGTCTTGAAGATATAAGCACATATGATGGAGAAAGGTGTGATGAGATTTGAAGAGCTGGCAATTGATGTAGAGAAATCTATTCCTTTTAGCAAGTTTCTCGGAACTAGGTTGTTCTTTCCTTAACTTAGTGTTATGATGAATACTTTTTCTTCTCAAAATATGAGGATTAGTCATGCATAGGTGATCAATGGTTTCCTTTGATTTGTTTTGGATTGAGATACTTTGTTTGGAAACTTAAGTCTACTTTTATCAAATCAATGTTTAGATGCCCCCTCACGACAAAAGTGCATCAAATGTTATGAAATAAGAGCTTTCCCGATATGGAAACTCAATTTGACAACCTTAGTTTGAAACAAGTATGTTTTGAGGATAGAATCTGTTTGATTAGAGGACCTTTTGATGCATGTGATGATGTTACCTGATTTTGATTGATTTTGATAGGAAAATGTGTTTATCCTTCAACTAGTTTTTGGATTCAACAACTTTTGTTCTAAGAATATCTTGCTTTAATTGTTTTGGAATAGCTCTGACACTCTGATTTTGAATTTCTGCCTGATGAAATTGAGTGAGAATTGAAAATGGCTTTCCAAACTGTTTGCAAAATTTTTCAAAAAAAGTTTTATGTTTGTTCTTTATTTTCTCAATTTCGACTATACGCTAAGCAAGAGACCTGATGCGCTAACAAATGCTATCAATGTGCCAGAGAAAGATCTCAACACGTTAAGCTACCCTTTTTACGTGCTAACTTGCACTATTTGGTCATGGCTTGGTCTGAATAAGTGATGCGCTAATATGTCCTTCCTACGTGCTACCCTTTGAGCTCAAAGTGCTACTTTTTGCTCTCAAAACGCTAAGTTGTTGCTCAAAAGTGCTGAGCTATTTTCAGGAAGTGCTAAGTTTTAGCTATCGAATATTTAACTTGATTATGTGCTAGTTTTCAGAATGGTTGCGCTATGTTGAAATGTGGACGCACTAAAAGATGGTTTCAAAGCACTAAGTTTTTCTTTAGATGCGCTAAAATGTTGCTTTCACGCACTAAACTACCCTGTTTGTTTTGACTTGTTGTTTTTTCTGTGATTTTTAAATTTTTCTAAACTATCATGGATGATTTTCTATAGTATGACATGCAAACACAACATGAAAAAGATAACCATTTTCGCCTATTCTAAACAAAGAGTGTATATTATGCAAGGATGTGTTCAAATCCCCAATGTTTTAACAGGTTTGGATACAGATAATGCAATTCAATTAGACTCTTTATTCAAGAGTCATCAACAACATCATAGCCCACTAGTCTCAATACTCCATCAGCTCAAACAACCTTGTCACTCCTAGGGGGCACCCATTTTTTTGCCTTTTGCTAGAAATTAACCCAAAGTGAATTGCTTCACAATTGAGTAGCTATCTTGAGAGATATATGGTGAGTAATATTGGGGGCAGATTCTTCCCCTCCCTTGCACTATGATATTGCCAATGTCTGGATACTGGCTCAGCTCAAAGTTTCTAATGCCAAGGTTCGTAATTAGGCTTCCTATTCGGCCGTCAGTGATAAACTCCCTCAGGAGGCTTACCAACCTTTAGAACAAAGGTTTTACGTATCGTAAAGATACTGGGGGAAAGCTAATCGCTGCGCGAAATCATTGAAAGAGACTTTCGTCACCTTCCACTTTTGATTATAGTGGGTTGGAACAGTTGGCATCAAAGTCATTCCTCACTTAGGTCGTTCCCCTCACACTGACTAAAAAATGGCTTTAAGAGTTTTTAGCTCTTCGAGAGGGTAGGCCTGCTAAATGTTTTATTGCTTGAAATAATCAAAGCATAAGAGTGGTTTGGCTTTTTGATCACCAAATTAAGGGGAGAGAATATACCTTCCACTTTTGAGACAAGGAAAACAAGGTTCTTTTTATCCTTTCAATGCAGTGATTTGCTAAGGTCTATTTGGAGATGTTGCTCCAAAAAAGCATGGTGTTTATTTTAGTTCCCATATCAATGATTTTCTAAGCTAGTATAAAAATCCTGGTCAACAAAGCAAAGAATTCGATTTGGTCAACAAAAAGAAATTGATAAAGGGGAAGAACTCCCCTCTTTTGGTTGGCTTCAAAAACTTTCGAGAAATGAGGTTCTTTATCTTGCAAAAGTAAAGTGGATCCTTTTAGAGACCAAAGGATGGTGAGGTTCTTTTTCTTTTTTAAAAGCATTTGCAAAAGTAAAGTTTGCTAGTTCCTTTTAAAGCTTCCAAACTGAAGTGTTTTTCTCCTAAGAAAGCAAGAAATGGTTTATAGTTGTTGTTCTTTTTAGATACCCCAAAGTGAAATGTGATTTCAATTTTATCCAACAAGAAAATGAAGAAAATTTAACTTAACTAACTTAACAAAGTTAGCAAAACTAAATTACTTCACTCCTAAATTTGGTAAAACAAACTCTCCATCCTGCAAATAAATTGTTAGTCACCTGCAGTAAACCCAGTTAGCAAAAAAATTTGTTTTGTGGACTTCTACAAGTCTATTGTAAGCTTCTGTTACAAATTTGTTTTCTGCCTGTGCCTGTGATGCGCTACACAATGGATTTGATTTGCTATAGAAAGGCACTAATGCACTACCGAAAAATCTTTGACATGATAAACTGTTGTCTAGATGCTCTAGATTGTTTAATTAAGGCGCTAAAACCTACAGGAAATAGTAAAATGGTTATGCACTAAAGTTTGGTTTCTACGCGCTAAGAGGTGGTTTCAACATGCTAAACAGTCAGTCAGATGCACTGAAGTATCAACCGGATGCGCTAGATCATGCTTGCTACGCGCCGATTCCAGTTTCTTGCGAACTTGTAGAGTTAGTCCTACACAAAAAATGATTTGATAAATGGGGTTATGCCCCATGGTGGGCACCATAAATGTATGCGGGAAAAGTGGTGCGATGAAATGAAAATTACAAAATTCAATGAATTGCCCACACACCAATGGGACTCTTGGTGCAAGTTATGGAGCTATAAGGAATAGCTCAACTTCCCAAGGGGTGTTCCATTGTTCTCTATCTCACAAGACCCCTCAAGTCAATGCCTTTTCTATCAGATCATTGAGAAAAGTGACTTAGGGATGACAATCATGAGAATGAGGGATGCTTTTGATCAATCTTAATATGAATGCAATCCTAACTATGCATGATTTTAACAAATATGAACTAAACTAGTGATGATAAGATGAAAAGATTAGTACAAGACTATCCTAACATGATATACTAGTTTATATGATTAATTATGATGATAGAAATGCTTCTAAAATGTTTATTAGATTATTTCTATTTCAAAGAGAGATTAAATGCTTGCTAAAAATAGTATAAGTGAGATGCTAAAGACTTTGATTCTAGAATGAGGAAATGAGGGCTCTATTTATAGGAAAAACAAGGCAATGGATGGTCTAGATTGGATGATCTTATCAAGGGCCAGGATTGAAAGTTATCAATCCAAGTTTACAATTCTCACCAATGAAATGGTGACAATTGTCAACATAAGACTGCTTGAGAGGAGATGTAAGAAGCATTAAATGCTTGAGAAGACCTCATGGTTACCTTAGGAGGTAAGGGTTAAGGTTAGGTTAAGATTACCCATTGGATAAAGCTTTTACCCAGAGGATAAACTCTTGTGCAAGGGTTAAAGGAATAACGATGGTTAAAACAATGAATGCTTGATGAGACCCTATGGTTAGATGAGGGTTGATTTAGGCGAAAATTCTCTAACCATGCCACAAAGGGTTAGTTAACCATTAATGGTTTGGAATAATTTGGGGACAAATTTGTAAGAGTCCTTCCAAATTTGGGGGTATTCAACAAGTTAGCTTGTTGAAGGCATAAAGACTTTAATGCTTTTGGAAGACTTTACTCCAAATTTGAGAAGTGACATCCTCAAATTTAGGGGAAAGGGATAATTGAAAGGTTTAGGCTAATTGATTAGGATTAGATGGGTTCTAGAAAAATTTAGAAAGGGGTTTTAAGAGACAAGTGGGAGATGTAGGATTTTGCGAGTGGGTGGGGCAAATAGAATTTAATTAAAATAAAATTAATTTATTTCAATTGTGGTTGCAACTTGCATTTGTAGGATTTTGCAAGTGGGGGGATTTAATTGAATGTAAATTTAATTAAATGGGCTAGAAGGGGGATTTAATTAAATGGCTTAGATAGAAGAAGGGTATATTAATTAAATCTTAATTTAATTAATAGGTGATCAGAAGAATAGGGATATTAATCAAATCTTAATTTAATTAATTGGAAGAATTAAGAATAATTAAATGAATAAAATTCACTTAATTCATTGTGCAACTTTTAGGTGTCTACACCTGTAACCAAAGCTTCATATTTTGTTGTGTTGTTGGTGCATGGGAAGCTTAATTTGTATGATTTTTGAATTGTATGACCTTGTGGTGTGATGAATAGAATACCTGCTCCTGATCCATGCTGTGTATATGAACCATCAAAGTATAATTGTCATGTTTTTGTGGTGACTGTTAGGATATCAGCATCGGGAAATTCAATTTGCAAAGGACGATCATCTTGAAGCAGTGCCTCAGCTAGTTGGTCTACAATGACTTGTCCCTTGATAGCTTTTCTATCTACATACTCAATATCAAACTCACTTAGAATCATGATCCATTTTTCTAGTCGTCCTGCAATGTTGCCTTGCTGAGAAAATACTTCAATGGATTGATTTTGGCTATCAACTTGATGGAGTGAGATAGTAAATAGTGTCTTAATTTTTGAGAAGCAAAAACTACTGCCAAGCATGATTTTTCTATTGGGGAATAGTTGAGCTCGTATCCCACTAGTGTCCTGCTAATGTAGTAGATGGCCTACTATTTTCCTTCATTATCCTGTTGTGCGAGAAGAACTCCTAATGATACTTCAATGGTCGCTACATAGAGTAATAATGACTTTCTTTGAATTGGTGACATTAGAACGGGTGGTTGCATGAGATATGCCTTGATCTTGTTGAATGCATCCTCACATTGATGGTCCCACTTGAAGTGAACATTTTTATGCAATAGATGAGTAAATGGTTGACATTTATCTGCTAGTTGAGCAATAAATCTTTTGAATGACTGGAGTCTTCCTTGGAGTGATCTGAGTTGACTTATATTCTTGGGAGATGCCATTTCCATGATTTCTTTGACCTTAGCTCGATCTACTTCGATACCTCTAGCTGAAACAATGTATGCCAATAGCTTTCCTAAAGTGACATCAAATGCACATTTCTTAGGATTTAGTTGTAGCTTGTACTGTTCTAACCGGTCAAAGATCTTTTCCAGTATCTCTATATGTTCTTCTCTGTTGTATGATTTGGCCAAGATGTCAGCCACATAGTCTTCCATGAATGTATGCATCATATCATGGAATATCGTTGTCATAGCTCTATGATATGTGGCACCTGTGTTCTTTAGTCCAAAAGGCATGACATTCCAACAAAAAGTACCCCACGAACATGTGAAAGCTGTCTTTTCTTGATCTTTAGGTGCTATTTTAATCTGATTCTATCTAGAGAAACCATCCATTAGAGAAAACATGGAGTGTCCAGCTATTAAATCTACAATGATGTCAATGTTAGGCAAAGGAAAGTCATCCTTTGGACATGCATTATTAATATCTCTGAAGTCTGTGCATACTTTGATACTTTTGTTTGGTTTTGAAATATGAACGATGTTTGATACCCATTGAGGATATGCTATAGATCTAATGAATCCTACATCCAGTAATTTCTTTAGTTCTGCTTTGACCATGAGAGCAATATGTGGATGCATCTTTCATAATTTCTATTTGACTAGTTTGGCTCTTGGATTGACCTTTAAGTGATGCATAATAAGCTCTGGATCTAATCCTAGCATGTCTGCATATGACCATGCAAAATTGATTTGCCGTCGTTTGAAGAATTCCATGTATTGTTTCCTTTCTTCTTCTGACAGAGAAGCTGTTGGATGTAGGATCTTCGGTTGCTTTGTTGTCCCAATGTTAACTGCCTTTGTTGGTTCGATCAAAATTGATGACCTTTCTTGATAGTACTCAGGTAAAGTGTCAAATCTCTCATCTTCTTGGCCTCGAGGAGGTTTTAACCATTAGATGCATCCTTTCTTTTTACTTTTTCCTAATCTAATGTTGCCAAGAAATGGTTTTCAGCATTAGACTTGATATTGTTTTCTTTATTTTCCTTTTTGTGATTAGGAGATTTGGCACCCACTTGACTGAAAGATGCGTTGCTGAAATTACTAGTGGAAGTTGTTGCGGGTTTGATTGCATTAAGATATATGAATATGGCATGGTCATTTGGAAAGGTATCAATAGCAGTATGTCCTTCATTTTCCCAATCAATAAGTTTGGGGTGGATTAGAGGTAGGGTTCATTAGGTTGAGATGTTTCGAGAGTATTTAGGGTCATGATTGAGCTATCAAAGTTTTTGATATGTATGTCAATGTCTAGAACGGTACCCTCATCATAATGACCTCATATAAGAAGTTCTTGATCATCCTCAATTAAGTCCAAGTCAGCTGAATATGATTCGAATTCAAGTGAACTAGTTCCTAACATTTTCCCTGCATACGTGTGAACTACATCGACTCCTACATCTTCTTCAAAGCAATTTTCTTCAGCTGATTCTTCAGAATGATAGGAATCCCATTCCCATTCGTCAGAATCTATCTCACTTGTAGCTTGAAATCTACAAATGTGTTCATATAGCTTTTGATGTGTTTCTTCTGTTTGTCTTGCTATATCTTTTCTTCTTTCATATTCAACTTCTTCTAGACTAAAATTGAGTTATGTCAACTTTACTATCAGCTTTTCTTGATTAGTACTAGGTTCATGCTTGTTTTGATTGAGAGTTAATGCTTCTTTGGAGGTATCATTGGTTGGTTTCTCTTCTTGATTAGAGGATTGCTTCTTTTTCTATTTCATGTTTGTTTGTTCTTGTTGCTTGGCAGATGCTTCTTCCCTTTCAATTGCAAGTTGTTCTTGCCTATTTTCATATTCCTCTTGGTGTTGGTTAGAGGATGTGTTTTTTGTTAGAGTAACTTGTCCATACCCTAAGCCCGCTTTGTCTGTAGCTTGCTGAGTATGAGGTTGGATAGGATGAGAGATGTGGCAACTGAGCCACCGGTAGAAGACACTACAATTGAGACAAATATTGAGGATACAGTTGGAAACATTGAAATTGGGACTGAACAACAAACTAAAGAAGAAACTGATTCCCCGGATATAGGAAAGGATACCTTCTTTTCTTTTTCCTATCGAACCTGTTCCAATGTATCCCATTTTTTGAAGAATGTTAAATCCTTTTCCATACTTTTCAGTGGGTATTCTGACATTGTTGATCTTTGTTTGGACTTCTTCATCTTTGTATAGCCACTGTAGCACATCTTTGTCTTCTGTTTCCTCTGATAAGGTTCTAGCACTAACAAATGCTCCATCAAATATTGGAAGATGTTTCACAATTGGTTGTTGTTTAGAGTTTGATGGTTTTCCATAGGATTTAGGAGAATGTGGTAATTGGGATATTGAATATTCTTTGTTCCCTCAATCTCTTAGCTGCATTTGTTTTTCCATACTTGACAAAATTGAGGCAAATGATTTTTCTTTAGTTTGTGTGTTTGAAGATGATGCCTCCCTGTTATGAGGAACAATGACTTCTTGAGCTGGTTTGAGATTACTACAATACTGAAATGGATTTGAATCTGCCAAGATCGAGATTTCTTGCCCATTGTAGGGAAACTTTAGGCATTGATGATATGTGGATGGAACAACTTGTATGTCATGTATCCAGGGTCTTCATAGGAGTATGTTATATGATAAGTCCAAGTCTAGAACTTGGCATGCTGTCTCTTTCTGCTAAGGTCCCACTCTGATGGGTAATATTGATGAATACTAAGAGGGGGGGGGGGTGAATTAGTATGCCAAAAATCTCTGCACTAAAATACTTACACAGTCTAAAGATAAACCGGTAAAGCAGTCTAACAATCCAACTAGTTACCACACATGCAAACCAAAATGTGAATAAAGCATTCACCCACAAAACCAATACAACCATAACACAAGATATTTAACGTGGAAACCCAACTTGGAAAAACCACGGTGAGATGGAACTCACAAGTCACTATCTGTAGAATAGAAACCAGACCGGTTAAGGTCTTACAATGTTCTTCACTAGAACAGATCCTATTAGGAATCTCGATCTCTGTTAGGAGATAAGTTCGATTAAAGACTACCTTGTTAGAGGATTTTAGATTCACATGTGTGAACCACCTTGTTAGAGGATTTTACAAAGGCTTTGAGGCCTACCCGGTTAAGGGCTATAGACTTGTCAAAGATGTGAGTAATCAACAAGTGTTTGATCTATCAAATAGCACAAACTGCTTGGTTAGATCCAGTATTGCTCACAGTTAATGCATTCTAGCATTACTTCAGTCTTCTCTATCTCTCTCATAGTTACAACTTGATCTTCTCAGATAAGATCATTCTCAACTTCCATCTTAAACCCTAGCTCGACATTAACCCTTTCAACAACAACTTAAAACCCTAGACATGATGTCCTTTTAAAGGAATCTGATTTCATGTCGGTCCAATAGGATTACATTACAATTTCCTAGGTTCAATGCATCTAGACGTACTTAGTAACACGACACAAAAAGCACCGTCAATGTGTCGGCATCATCAAACAATCAGTGGATTGGTAACTCATCACAAAATGCTAGTTGGTAACTCATCACAGAGTATTACTGGTTCATACAAAATACTGGTTGCTGGTTTGACAAAAATGAAGACTGGTAAGAATGTGTTGTGCCGCTTTGCTCCCTCGTACCACTTGGGATCTACGAACCGCTTGGGGTTGACATGCCGCTTCAGACCGGGAAACACATTCTACAAAATCACCACTAGTCTAAAGACTAGAATACAACATACCGGTTGGAACAAATACCGGTTGAGCACAAGCTCATACACATAAAGGGGATCTCAATACAAGTGTGTGTCCATCAATGACAATCACAACATAAACAACAAAAATGCCTCTGCTACTTCTTCTAGACTTTACACCTGATCATCCACTACAGTACATAGAAGTTTGAGCTGTGCTAGTGATGATTCAATGTTAGGAAGATTAGTACCGGGGATTAAATCGGTAAGTGTGTCTACAGCCGCCTGAATAATATCTTGTTCCCTTTTCCTGTGAATGACTTCAAGGCTCTCTTGGGCAACCTTGATGCTCTGCATAAGCTCAGACTCACTTGCAGATTGGAGATCAATAGGACTTGAGATAGCAGCTGGTTTGGCTTGGCTTCTGGTTGCCTTAGGAGTCTCCATCTGTGTGCTCTTCATTGCTTCAGCTGTCTTGTCTGCTTCTTCCTTCTTTTTCCTCTCCTTCTCTTCTTTCTCTTTCTCTTCTCTCTTTTTCTTCTCTTCCTCTTCCATCTTCTTCTTGTCTTCCTCTTCTTTCTGCTTCTGCTCTGCTTCTGCCTTCTTCTTTGCTTCCTCTTCCTTCTTTTTCTGTGCTTCCTCTTCCATCTTCTTTTGTTCTTCCTCTTCCTTATTCTTCTTCTCTTCCTCTTCCTTCTTATTCTTCTCTTCTTCTTCCTTCTTCTTTTCTTCTTCTTCCTTCTTTCTCTTTTCTTCCTTATCCTCTTCTTCTTTCTTTTTCCTATCATCTTCTTGCTTCTTCTTTTCTTCATCTTTTTGTTTCTCCTCTTTCTCTTTTCTCTTCTCTTCCTCTTTCTTCTTTTTCTCATCTTCATCCCTCTTCTTCTTCTCTTCCTGTTCCTTTGCCGCTTGCTGTGTGTCCTCAGCTTGTTCACCACCTTGATCGGCTTGTTGCCCCTATTCAGTTCCCTCAAAAGGTATGTCCTGAGTGACATCTTCTACATCCAGGGCATCGACATCGATAGTGTTGATTGGTTCTTCCTCCAGGTTTCCTTCCTCATCAAAGACCTCATTCGATTTGGAAATAACCGGTTCCTTTTCCGCTTGGAGGTTGGCCATTTGTGCTTTGTGAGAGCTGATAGCATAAGCCATATGTTGATGAGTATCTTTTTGAACATCATCAATTCTCCCCTCCAACAACCAGAGTCTTCTTTTCCTTGTGAAGAAGAGACCTTTATTTTGATCTAGGGCATCAAATAATTCTGAATTTGAGAGTTCAGGGAAGTACTGTGCAAAGAATTTCTCCCTAATCTCCTGTTCCTTTTCAATGGCAATGTGCCATTTATTATCTAATGCTTTAAATAATGAATCTGGTGTCTGAGACTTAATCTCTGATGGTGACTGGTCATTTTAACACAAATAAAGAATGATTTCCTGTAATACTTCATCTTTCTCCTCACTATTAAAATCATCATAATAATCTACTAAATCATGAAGTAATTTTCTCCTAATATTCTTTATTGTTCTTTGACAATGTGTCAAAGGTTTGTATGAGGAGATATCAATATTTACCGATGCAAATGCTGCCGGTTCATTCTTCTTCACCTTCTTTGTCTGTCTTGCCTTCTTCGGCTTTTCATCAGACTCAGTTTCTTCGGAGTCCGATTCATTTGTCTTAGTCTTCCTTTTTCTTTCAAAGACTTTTGCCAGTGTTACCCTTGGTTTCTTCTTTGCCGGTGACTACTTGGTCACTCTTGGAGTTACAGTGGTAGCTGGTACCGATGCTGCAGGCACTGCCTTGACTTTCTTAGCTGCTGGTTCTTTTCCTTTCTTCACCGATGGTTCTTCAATTGGTGCAATCCTCTCCAAGTAGGTTCTGGTCCTCTTAACCTTTGGATCAAAAGGTGAGGCAATAAGGGTTGAGGCATACCCTTCCAACATGTCAAACATAACTTCATAGCCCATTGGCTCTACTTCCTCCATTCTAGGCTCAACAGTCTCCATTAAACATTTGTCCACTTGAATAGTGAAACAGATGTCATCTTCGTATTTCTTCACTATGTCACCTGAGATTCTTACCCTCTGACTCAGCTTTCTTCTGAACTCATCAAAATATTTGTTCAGTACTTCAGGGTAGCCGGTTCTAATGGCTTGTACGCTTTCCTTTATCTGCTTGGTTACCAGTTGGTCAGGGGACCACTGAACATCTCCTACACCAGGAAAGTAGCCTTGGAAATAAAAGAACAACCCTACTAGTAGTTGTCCAAACTTAAACCTTAGTGAATTGTCTTGTTTGATTGCCTTAAGATTCAACAGGAATTGCCTTTGCATGCTGGTGCATAAGTTGAAAGATGCATCCGCTTTTATCATCTGGTAAGCAGCATTTACCGCTGCAATAGATATAGAATTAATCCCGTTGGCTGAAAACATTCTATATCCTATCACCATGTAGGCGTATTTCACCATATCATCCTTGATAAGATTAATTGTCATACCCCGCGAATCACTGGTTGAACTGGTGAGCTTGGTTATTTCAGTTTTGCTCACTTTTCTCAAGGCTGGCACTTCCCCTGTGTTATAAAAGCTGATGACTACATGAATTGCCTGAGGCGTAATGTCATGCATCCTCTCCAGGTACATCTTGTCACTATGGACTCTGCTCAAAATAATTCTGATGTGATCCTCTATGAAATCTTCCATAAAATATACTGCGTTATGGAATTTCTTCTTCTCTAAGATACTAAATTCTGGTTTGATCTTTTTGTCCTTTCTGCAAAATAGACGTAACTGAGTGTGAATGGCTAAAGACCCTAGGTCTTCTATTTTGCAATCAATATAATCAGAAATTCCTTCTTCAACTATGACTCCAACCGGAACTTGTGACAAAGAATTATATTTAGACTTCCTCTGAATAAAAATTTCCGACTCAATTGATGTACTCAAAATGGTATGAGATGCGGAAGCCATTGTAGAGTATTTCAAGAACACAAAAAATACCTTTCAAACGCGAATTTAGGGCTTCCTGATTCTGCTTCACTCCACTCTCCATCGGATGCCAAATCACCGCTTTGTGTTCTCCACTACCGCTTGCAAACTGGACTTGAATCTCTTTCAAGGTTATTCAATTTCTTGAAATCTAAGCTCAAATCACCTTTTCTTCACTCTGCACTTGAAAACTTTTCTTCACTCAAAAACAGATAGTGAGAAATGATTTGAAAAATGCATTTATACATGTCTCTCACCTACCGTCATTAATGCTCCTCTATTAGGGTGTAAACCCTAATTTTCCTTTTTACCGTTTCTGGTCTTCTGCCAAGTGATAGGTATCACATACCGATTAAGGTCTTTTACTGGTGTCAATCGGGGGTTCGAAAGCATTTCGCCGTTTGCTCCCCCTAAGCCTTTAAGGCTTAGTTTGCGGGTTCCGATATTTCCACACTAGGTGCAGAAACCGGTTCCTCTTTCGACATTATTGGTTTCTTCCTCCATGTTTTCTTCATGTCCCCTTGAACTTTTTGAACATCGATTTCTCCTTCCTGAGTGACTGGTATATCATCAGATATACTTTTTCTACTTCTGCAGAATCTTGCAATGTGACCTGGTTTGTTGCAGTGATAGCAAACAAGTCCAGGTGCTCTCCAAGGTCCATTGTACATGTTTCCATTCTTCCTTCTACATGTTGCAGCAGTGTGACCATAATCATGACAGATCATACAACTTTCTCTCCATCCGGTTGCCGCTTGATGGCCACTGCTTCTTGACTGATGATTGAAGATATTAAACCGGTTGTGGTTCCGGTTCACAAAAGGTTCAGGACCAGTTCCTTGGGATCTCTGAGGATATCTTCTAGTGTTATCCATCACAGACCTGCATTCAAATGCTCTATGCCCAAACTTGTTGCATGCATAACAATGACCATTGAACTTATTGGATCTAGGTACATTGTTGATAAAATATGGAAAATTATTTTAGGCTTTGCTCCTACATACATTGACAGTGTGTCCTTCTTTAAGACAGTTAAAGCAAACAGGTTTGAATTTTTGCTTACCTTTTCCTTTGAGTGCCGGTTGCTTCTTTGATGCTTCAGCATTTGTTCTTGAGGATTCTCCTTCCTCATGTCCAGAGAAACCAAGACCATTGGTGTTCTTTGCCGGTCTAGATGACTCAAGCTTTTGCTCTAGCTTGACAGTACTTTTGCCAAACTTAGCAAGTATTTCCTTTGACTCAAAGAGTTCTTTGGAAATAGTAGTGTTTGTCTCCATTAGACTTGCATTTTCTGAGATGGCTATGTTTAGTTCTCCTTGCATGTCTTCTTTTTCCATTTTTCTCTCATGAAGGCGAGCAGTCAGTGCACTAATCTCTTGTTTCAACTTGGAGATCTCATGATCTCTATCCTTTATCCGATCTTCAACTTTTCTCTGGTTCTCAAGCTCTTGACTAAACCTAAAATTTAGTCCTTCCAACTCCTTTCTCAGATTGGAGTTTGAATCATTCAGTTTATTTACTTCAGCAATCATGGCTTCCATGTTAGCTTCATCTTCAGAACTACTTTCAGATAGTTCCATTAGCTTTTCTGCATGTTCTCTCCTTTTTGCTTGAGATGCCTTGTATTTGACCATAAGATCATCATAGGCTTGCTTAGACTTAGTGAGCTATTGAGTAAGTTCCCTCGTGGTGTATTCCCCCATATCTCTTTCCAAGTGGTTAAACTTATAGAAAGGTAGTCTTTGATACCAATTGATGAATACTAAGAGGTGGGGTGAATTAGTATGCCAAAAATCTCTGCACTAAAACACTTACACAGTCTAAAGATAATCTGGTAAAGTAGTCTAACAGTCAAACCAATTACCACACATGCAAACCAAAATGTGAATAAAGCATTCACCCACAAAACCAATACAACCATAACACAAGATATTTGACGTGGAAACCCAACTGGGAAAAACCACGGTGAGATGGAACTCACAAGTCACTATCTGCAGAACAGAAACCAGACCAGTTAAGGTTAGACCGGTTAAGGTCTTACAATGTTCTTCACCAGAATAGATCCAGTTAGGAATCTCAATCTCTGTTAGGAGATAAGTCTGATTAAAGACTACCTTGTTAGAGGATTTTAGATTCACATGTGTGAACCACCTTGTTAGAGGATACAAAGGCTTTGAGGCCTACCCGGTTAAGGGCTACAGACTTGTCAAAGATGTGAGTAATCAACAAGTGTTTGATCTATCAGATAGCACAAACTGCTTGGTTAGATCCAGTATTGCTCACAGTTAATTCATTCCAGCATTACTTTAGTCTTCTCTATCTCTCTCATAGTTACAGCTTGATCTTCTTAGATAAGATCATTCTCAACTTCCATCTTAAACCCTAGCTCGACATTAACCCTTTCAGCAACAACTTAAAACCCTAGACATGATGTCCTTTTAAAGGAATCTGATTTCATGTCGGTCCAATAGGATTACATTACAATTTCCTAGGTTCAATGCATCTAGACGTACTCAGTAACATGACACAAAAAGCACCGTCAATGTGTTGGCACCGTCAAACAATCAATGGATTGGTAACTCATCACAAAATGCCAGTTGGTAACTCATCACAGAGTATTACCGGTTCATACAAAATACCAGTTGCCGATTTGACAAAAATGAAGACTAGTAAGAATGTGTTGTGCCATTTTGCTCCCTCGTACCGCTCGGGATCTACGAACTGCTTGGGGTCGACATGCCGCTTCAGACCAGGAAACACATTCTGCAAAATCACCACTAGTCTAAAGACTAGAATACAACATACCGGTTGGAACAAATACCGGTTGAGCACAAGCTCATACACATAAAGGGGATCTCAATACAAGTGTGTGTCCATCAATGACAATCACAACATAAACAACAAAAATGACAACAAATATCACAATTCCTTTAGAGGAACGTTCTTCTTCATCATATGCTTTGATGGTGATCTTTTTCCGAGGAACAAGTGCATCTTCTGAATAACCTAGAGCACAGACAAGACTCAATGAGCAAATATTTAAGCTAGCACCACCATCTATTAGGACACGTTTAACATGCATCTTGTGAATGAGGACTTCAATAAGTAAGGGAGCATTATGGGGATGTTGCAAGGACATGTCATCTTCTTCGGTAAATGATATGTAGTGAGGGGTTGTGAGGTGTCCCACCATGGTTTGGAATTGATCTACATCAATATCTTTGGATACTGTTGTATTGATTAATGCTCTTTCTAAAATTTCTTTGTGTGCAGGTGAAAGCTTTGAAAGTGTGAGGATTCCCAAAGATACTGAGAGGGGGGGGGGTGAATCAATATATAACCGGTTATATAATTTTCTTAACTTAAAATATGTAAAGCATATCAATCTGTATACTGGTAAACAAAAAGTAATGCAATAAATAGAGATAACATCAGCCGCATGAAGAGCACACCATAACACAATAGTTTAATGAGGAAACCCAATGTGGGAAAAACCTCGATGGGATTTGTGACCCACAATATTCGCTTACTGGCCAATAAGAGAATATTACTGCTACAATAGGGGCCTGCACATGTAGGAAGGCCAAGTGCCTAGAGCTCACTGCTCAATTACAAAATGGGAATTCTCAATGACTTACAAAATGGATTATGCAAATCCAATGTCTTGTACTACTTCAAAAGAGCATCTACTATGCCAGATCCAGTACCGGTTTTAGCTCTACTTCATACATAAACCCTTAACCTATAATTTGCATATTAGGGCTGCCTTATTTTGCCTATCTTCTTACTTACAAAATGTTCTATAATGATCTCATATATAAATGAGTCATTTTACAACTTGCCAAGTCGGCTTAGAATGATTTTACAATTAATTACAAAATATATTATAAACAAAATTCCTATCGGCCTAGGTGCCGGTATACGTCCTTTTACTACTGGTGTTCTATGTGCCGGTGTAGAGTTTGTTATTGTTGGTGCCGATAAATTATCTTGCCGGTATCATATGATTGCAAGGTTGCCATCAATGACAAAACCTTCAATCACCTATAATATCTCATTGGAGTGTGCATTTTCCAACAATCTCCCCCTTTGGCATTGATGGCAACACTCATGAGAAAAATCCAAAAAGTGTCATCCAAAAAGAATCTGCTAGAATTGTCTTACCAAAAATTGTGTACCAAAAAAATATGTGCTCCCCTTGAGCTGATGATCCATTTGTTGATTATTTTTCTCATTACCACTACTCCCCCTTTGGCATCAATGACAAAGGTTGTCAAAGTGTCAATTGAGTGTGGTTTCCAGCTTCATCCTTGTAACCGGTTGGTTACTATATACACCTAAAAATGGTTTGAAGATAGATAATTAAATACGTAGTTATTTGATTAATTCCCCTTCCCAATTAATTGAATTCACAAGCAATTTAATTAATTTCTCTATTCATCTACTAGTAAATAAATCTAAATGATTTATTTATATAGTTCATCTCACATCCCCCTTTGATTAATTAATTCTAAATTAATTAATGTCTCCCCATACTAATCAATTCTTCTAATCCCTAATTAAGATTAACAAACTCAAGTTTGTTGAGATTAAGTACCATTTTTCAATTATTTGAATTTCTAAATTCAAATGAGCACATGGCTCCTAACTTTAACCACCCAACCTAACCATCCCCTAACTTAACCCATTCAATCTAATCTTGGGTCTAACTAAACCTATCCTATCTTGCACATTCTAACCTCCTTATCCTAGCCTCTCATGGTGTGGATATTCTCTCCTTGAGACACATGACACTTTTGCCACATGTCTCCTCCCTTGGACACGTGACCTCTCATGAGCAAGGCTCCTTGACACTTGTCACCACAGAGATGACAAGTGTCCCTTCCTCCAACCTCTTCTCCAACTTCCTCAATCTTGGCCCTTGATATCTTCAGATCAAATCTGGACCATCTATTCCTGCCATCTCAGCTTTGGCCTTGGAATTCCTATAAATACCCCTCATTTTGGAGGAATATGGATCCCATCTCATATCAATTTAGGCATCATTACTATAGGAAATTTGCATTTCAATTATCTAGTAATTAGCTTTGGATTTATCATAGCATGTTAATCTAGTTTCTTAAATCATGCATTTCATATCATCTCCATAGTCAATCATGATCAATTAGCTACTCAACTCTTGAGTTGTCACTTTGGAGGTCATTGCTCCGCTGAGAGCCCATCAATCCAACACCTTCAAGGTCCTCAAGAATAGAGGAAAATGGGACATTTCAAGGAAGGCTTATGGTTTGCATCTTTGATTTAGTTTTCAATTAAGCTTTTCAATTATATTATATTGTCTCATTATATGTGTATGCCTCTTATACTAACCACATTTTTAGCATCACAGTTACAATCTGAAAAAGGTCTACTAATACCAGATTTAGGCTCTCAATGAACCACTCACTATCCTTTAATGCGGCCTCTGTCCTCTAAATTGTACCAGTGAGGTGTTGCATTTTCTATTCTGGTGTTTTATGTCCTTGAACTAGAGCCTCAGATATCTCTTTTCTTAAGGAGGCGAGGTAGTCCAATCTTGGACTAAGTTTCCATTTTAGATCTTTTGCCTTTCCTTTTATACTTTCCTTCTCTCTTTCCAATTTTAGAAGTTCCTCCTCAAAACATGTTGTTTTCTGCTAAAAAACTAATAATGGTTCAAATGAATTAATGAAGTTGTCAACTAATTTATTTATTTCTTCTTGTACCTTGCTGATCTTCTTGTCTATATCTACTGTCAAGAAGTTTGTTTTGCATGTATCTCTGTACAAAGTTTTAAACTCTTTTAGTGTATTACATAGTGCCCGTAAAAGAGTGTCAAATTGTCTCATGCACTTCTTTATTTCCTCTTCAAAGAATTTGTGTTTTTCCTTCTCTAGTTTCTCTTTGAATGCTTCCTTATTTATTTGTTCAACTGTCACAATGTTGTCAGTAATATACTTAGACAATGTGTCAAGTTGATTCAAAGAATCTTTATTATCCGCATTACATTTGGGTGCTATCATTTTCAAAATTGGGATTGTATCATCGATAGCTTTGTATGCTTGTGAGCTACACTCTGTTATTTTCTTGATAGAATCCAAAAGAACTTTTGTCACATTTGTTGGTCTGCTTTCTATAATATAAGAACCAACAATCTATATTCCATCGGTGTGAGTAATTTCTTTTCTTGTAGTGAACTCTGGTAGGTTAGTTTGTGTTTGCATTTCTCTAAGCAAAGGTTTGGGTTGCTCAGCTATTGCCGATGGCACTGTCTTTGCATGAACCTATTCCTATGAGGGAGCCCATTGCTCTGCCTGTTTCTCAGTGTTGTCTACTACAGGTTTTTCTTCTGTGCTACCTATTTTCGGTGGCCCAGTTGCCACATCTATTTTTCCTGTTGATTCCTTATCTACCACAATATTGACTTTCTGAGTGTCAATGTTCATTGTATATAACACCTCAGAATCAGGATTTGTGTCCTCATGTGGTATGTCCATACTCTCACTAGCTGGTTGATTGTCAGTAGTAACTACCGGTGGAGTATCTAGAGGTGGTGGGGATAAAATGTCTGTTATTCTTATGCTGGGTGGTCCACCAACCTTTCCTTTTCCCTTATCCTTTTGATATACCTTGATGGGTTTAGGGCTTCGATACTCTTCCTGCTTTTCCTTCTCTACAAGGAATATGTCCCATGCATTAGTTGTTTCTTTTGTTACCTCATTCACTCTCCCTGCCATTAGTGCTACATGCCGATGAGTAGTTGAAAATATTGATCGGTTAGCCTCTGAGATCAATTTATCTATCTCACCAGGTGAGTTGACAGGATGTACATCAAGTAATTTTTCAATTTTTATTTTCTTATCAAGTTCAATAATACCTACTCTCCTAGTCTCAAGTTTGTTGTAGAGACCTGTTAGTATTTCATCAACAACTTGCATCAAAAATTTCGTAAAAATATCTAAGTGCAATATTACACTGTTCTCTACCTTATCTTTGTCATCATCTGATAATGTGTTATACATTTTGCTGATATTTTTCAATTTACCATCCCCAATAATTTCATCTAGTAATTTATTAATAGGAGCTATAGACTTCTTCTTAGGAATCACCTTTTTCTTCTTCGGAGTTAATTTCTTTGCTCGGGGCCTTACTGCCTGTTGTTTCTGTCTTGTTCTTCTAGGAGAAGGTGAATATATTGGTGAAGATTTCCTTTTTCTCACAACTCTTTTGAATGCAGCTGGTATGTCACTTTCTGAAGAAGTTCCAACCGATGAAAGGTGAATTTCTGATTGAAGTGCTTCTAACTCATCTTCAGTAATACCAGTTTGTTTAAGTACATCTTCTTTAATAGCTTTTGCTTGCCTGGATCCTTTTTTAACTATTGCCTCAACCTTTTTAACATTTTTCTTGGATTGAATTTGTTTTTCAATACTCTCAGCACTACCAAATACCTCTTCTTTAGGTTCCTTAGGTGCTTCTAGGAGGGCTTTTGCATATGTTTCTATTATGTGGTCATCAGTTTCATACCCCATTTCAGTAACCCAGATGGTTCTTGGGATAACTGCCTCCATCCAAATTTCATTCTTCTTTATTAGAAAATAGATTTCATCCTTATACTTGTCCACAATTGCTTGTGACAATCTAACTCTAGTCTTCATTTGGGCCTTCAATGCCTGAAAGTACTCATTTATGTTCTTTTCTCTGTTCTCTCCCATGTTGTTCAGTAAATCTAACAACTTTTTGCCTACCGGTATATCAAAACCAAAATTTCTAATACCAATACTGGGTACTTGTTTGGTTATGTGTAACATTATACAAACAAGTAGGTTTCCAAATCTGAATGTTCCCTTTTTGTCTTTCTTTATCTTTCCCAAATTGTCAATCAGTTCATCTTTAAGCCATGCGCACACATCTATTCTTGCACTATCATTAATCATATCATAAGCACTTTTAATGCATAGGCTAGAGACTGAGTTTAACCTATTTGCATATGTAGTTTTGTAGCCTAAGATCAAACTGATGAATTTCACATTGATATTTGTTACATCATTTACCCTTAAAGATCTCTTATCAGATGTTGCACTGGTTAGGTTTATCACTAGGTCATTTGAGACCTTTATTTGTTTTGTTAGGTTTGTTACCGGTGGAAGGTAACCCTGTCATAGCCTTTACTGCTTCTTTAGTGATTTTGTGAACTGAGTCCAACCAGAAGAATTCACCATGTATCCTACATAGTACTATCCTTATAACATCCTTGGGAAAATCTGGGATACTGAGAGTTTTAGTGAAACCTAGGGTTTCAACTATCTTGTTTTTAGGTTTGATATTTCTGGATTCATCACAAATTGCAGATTTATACATATTCTTAATTTCCTCATCACCTAATTCCTCTATATGACAATGTATATACATTCTAGGGTCTTCAGCAAAAACTACTCCCTTAGGAATTTTAGAAAATGCACCAATGTTATCATCTTTCTTGGCAATTTCAGGAACTAACTGGAATATAGGTCTAGGGCATTTAATAGCTTCGACAACAGTAGGGTTTGCAATGAATTTGGGAGTAGATGAAGAAGCCATGGTTATAAATACCTTTATCTGCCTTAAGGAATGATTGCTTGATGAATTGCTTCACTTCTTTGCTTGGAATGCCTTTGCTCGAGAATTTTCGTGCTCTCAAAGTTTTGAATGCTTGGTGAAATGAAAATGGAGCCAAAACACTTGTTTTATAATGTTAATTTCACCAACCACCAGATTTAATGCTTGCCAGTTAAGTAATGTCTTAAATTATCTGCCGGTATAGAAGTAATTTCAACTTTTCACCATCAACCAAGGGAATAATAGCATGTTTCACATTTGGTTGCTAAACCCTCAAAGGAATTTTCTTCAGGTAGATGAAGAGTATCCTGTCGGTGGAGTGTTACTCTATTCTGGCGGTGGAGGAGTATTCCTATCAACATTTAGATCTGACTTTCTGATCCACTGTTTTGAGAATTCTTGCTTTACCTCTTCAACCTTTTCTTTACCTTTCAAACTAGTACCATTATTACTTGCCAGTGATGCCTTACTTCTGCAGAATTTTGCAATATGTCCAATCTTATTGCAAGCATAACAGGTCACATTGTTTTTCTGAATAGCTTTCCCATATCCTATGTCAGTTTGTGTTCCTCACTGATTAGATAAGTGTCCAAATCTTCCACAAACATAACATCTTACATTTATTCTGCAATTTTTTGAATTATGACCAACTTTGTTGCATTTGGAGCATTGACCAGTGGGTGTATTAGTGTTCTGATAATTTCTAGATCTACACTGATTTTCTCTATGACCATACTTGTTACAGTTAAAGCATTTGCCATTAAATTTATAAGCAGTAGGTTATCTTACTGGTTTTCTATGGTCATGCGTGTTTGCAGTACCAGAGCTTTCACCAGCTTCAAAGCCAAGGCCATTAGTGTCACCATTTGGTTTCCGATTCTTCACCATGTCACCAAGTTCTTTTGAGCTTTTCTTGAATTTCTCCTTGTGCTGATTTGCAGTAGCGAGTTCTCTTTCTAAGATTTCTTTCTGTCTCATAAGTTCATTTGAGTCATTTTGTGTGTGCATCAGATCTGTCTTCAACATATCATTTTCATAACTAAGTCTTGTGTTTTTATTTGCAACATCATTCAGTCTTCTAGTCAAGTCTTCTTCATTCTTCTTTCTATCTTGAATTTCTTTACAAAATCTCATAGTCATATCCTACATCTCATTCTTTGTTGTCATGTTTTCTTGTTTCAGTTTATTCATTAGATCACTAAGAGTTTCCTTTTCATCATTCTCATTTTGCATCTTTTCACAAAGTTCTCTTCTCTTGTTTCTTGCAATGGTAAGATTTTCTTGAAGTGCTTGAATAATATCCTGTGCAGCTTTTAGATCATCTTCAAGTTTGATATTTTTCAACTTTTTTGTATCATAGTCTGAGAGAGCTGCTTCTAATTGCTTCATCAAGTTTTCCATCTCTACTGGTGTCAAGATCTTCCTCAAGTTGTTAGGCTTATGAAAATAGAGGACCAAGTTCTGATACCAATTGTTAGGATTCCCAAAGATACTGAGAGGGGGGGGGGGGGTGAATCAGTATCTAACCGGTTATATAATTTTCTTAACTTAAAATATGTAAAGCATATCAATACTGTATACTGATAAACAAAAAGTAATGCAATAAATAGAGATAACATCAACCACATGAAAATCACAGCATAACACAGTAGTTTAATGAGGAAACCCAGTGTGGGAAAAACCTCGGTGGGATTTGTGACCCACAATATTCGCTTACTGGCCAATAAGAGAATATTACTGCTACAAT
This sequence comes from Cryptomeria japonica, assembly GCF_030272615.1. Lineage (NCBI taxonomy): Eukaryota > Viridiplantae > Streptophyta > Pinopsida > Cupressales > Cupressaceae > Cryptomeria > Cryptomeria japonica. The sequence goes on along the minus strand of NC_081409.1, from coordinate 629,850,902 downwards.
AGGGGCCTGCACATGCAAGAAGGCCAAGTGCCTAGAGCTCACTGCTCAATTACAAAATGGGAAGTCTCACTAACTTACAAAATGGATTATGCAAATCCAATGTCTTGTACTGCTTCAAAATAGCATCTACTATGCCAGATCCAGTACCGGTTTTAGCTCTGCTTCATACATAAACCCTTAACCTACAATTTGCATATTAGGTCTGCCTTATTTCGCCTATCTTCTTACTTACAAAATGTTCTATAATGCTCTCATACATATATGAGTCATTTTACAACTTGCCAAGTCAGCTTACAATGATTTTACAATTAATTACAAAATATATTATAAATAAAATTCCTGTCGGCCTGGGTGCCAGTATACTTCCTTTTACTGTCAGCGTTCTATGTGCCGATGTAGAGTCTGTTGTTGTTGGTGCTAGTAAATTGTCTTGCCGGTATCATATGATTGCAAGGTTGCCATCAATGACAAAACCTTCAATCACCTACAATATCTCATTGGAGTGTGCATTTTCCAACAGAAAGTTCCAAGATGGATATTTGTGCGGGTATTTTCTGTAATCGATCCACTAGATTGTATTGTTTGGTAGTGGATGACATGTTAGTTTTAGGACCTGGAAAAACCACTTTGGCTTTGCTTCGTGTGATGACATGAGTGGGTTCTTGATGTTGTTGCTCTTTAACCATGATCACATTTACCACATTGTCATATGCATGAGCATAGTTTACCTTTTCTTTACCTTTACCATTTTGCCCTATTGATTATTCACCTTCTCATAGTTAGGAAGCGGATTTTTGAAAGTTGTGTGAGATTCGTTTGTTGTATGTCCATCCATAGTTATTACTCCATTATCAATCAAATCTTGGATGACATGTTTTAATCATTGACAAGCATCTGTTTAGTGTCCTTTGTTTTGATGGAAATCGCAATAATGGTTGTCATTCCACCAAGTAGGTTTGACCTTGGGTTCAAAGTCTCTTTCTTCTGGTAAAGTAATCAATTTGTTTGCGATAAGCATTTTTAATGCGGATCCAAGGGGTTCACCAATGTTTGTAAATTGTCTTCGAAAGAAATTTTTGATAGTTGCTTTTTGGTGATTGTTGTTTTGCTGAGCTACTGCTGAGTGATTGGATAAATTAAAAATCGGTTGCTTTGGTTTCACATTGTTGTTATCCACTATCCCATCATTGATGACATTATGATTTCTATTCCAAAACTTTGGCTTATCATTGTGATTGTTATTGTTAGTGTTGTTAGGAGGGTGAACTCCTTCTTTGAATATTTTCAACTCACCTTTCTTTATCATGGCTTCCTCCATTCTGATTCCATTATCAATCATTTTTCGAAAACTTTGATTTCCTTTTATTTTTAAGTAATAACTCATTTGATCATTTAAGTTGTTGATGAATATGTCCATTTTTTCATACTCTAGCACTGTACGAGGATACCGCAAAGCTAACCATCTCTATCTCTGTAAAAATGTCATGAAAGGTTCTCCACTCTTTTGTTTAGCGTTACATAGGTCTAGCATTGTTACTTCATGTTGTATGTTGTAAGAGTATTGTGAAACAAACTCATCCATCAATTCTGAGAATGATCTGATTCCAGGTGTAAGTTTGGAGAACCATTCCATAGCCAGTCCAGTTAAGCTTTTTGGAAATAATCTCATCAAGTAGGTATCCTCATGTGCAAACTCCATATTCATTGTGCAAAATTCTCATATATAATCTTGGGGGTCAGTGCTTCCATCATATTTTTTGTATCTAGGAGTTTCAAAACCTATAGGAAATGGTCTCATGTTTTGATTCCTGTCGAATGGATAAGGACATATTTCTTGAAGTGAGTATCTTCTAACATTTCCTCTTTGCATATCTTGAATTTGTGTTTGCAGTGTTTGTATTTGTTGTGTGAGAGTTGTGATAGAATTATCAACATGATTTGTTCTTGCATAACCATGATTTTGCATTCTAGGAGGATCTTGATCTCTTTTGGTATCATCTCTACCCCTTCTTGTATCCTCATTGGATTGAGCGTTATTTAGAATTTCTACTTCATCCCTTGTGGGAATGTAAGTTTCCTCATTGGTTTTGGTGTTACTAGGAATTGACGTGTCATTGATTTTGAGACCAAAAATATCCTCGTATTGTTCGTTATTAAGGGGGGAATCACTTCTCTTTTGTGTCAATTTGTTCACATCAAAATCTTGGGGGAGTTTAGCACCAAATTTTGCTAACATTAGGAAATATTTTTCTTTTTCTCCCTCCAATATTTTCTGCATAAATTTATCGAATTGAGGATCTTTTTTGATGTCTCTGACATGTTGTTCTATTATTTCCTCTTCAACTTGTATTTTATCTTCGTGTTCCATGTTTCTATAGTATTTAATTATTTCAAACGTTTCTATTTCTATTTCTGCAATCTTTCATCTCTGAGCCTTGGTTAGAATGGACATACATGTTTTTGAATGTTTTTACAAGATTTAAATCATGTGTAATGTGTCACAATAAGTGATCAATTGTTGAGGAAATGATCTTTTCAAGTATTTGTTTATTTGCAAGTTTTTCGATCTTAGTTTTGGAGTGCAGATTTTGTGATTTTTGATATGACCAAGTTCAATAAGAATGATATATCCTATGATAAAGAATGAGGTTATTCTAATCAAATATTGTAGTTTCATGATTAAAGGATGATAGATCCTAATGAGAAACTATGTTTGAACGATCAGTTTATCAAAGAAAATGTGATGTTGCACTTTAAGGTGTTAGATATTTAAACTTGTTTGAGGTGAATACTTGAGACCTTTAGCGTGTCTAGCTCTTGAATCTGTTTTGACAAATGATAACCTGATTGAATGACCCAAGAAGATGACCTAGTCTCTATGTTTGACTGTTTGAGAAATGGGTTGTTTTTGTTTTCTGATTTTGATGTAGTTTACCAGAAATGATGACAAAATAACTAGGAACTCTGCTATACTGACTAGAAACACTGACAGACAGACCAGAAACGCTGAGAAACAAACCAAAAATGCTAACAGATAGACCATAAACACTGACAGAATGACCAGGAACTCTGTTCTGCAATACAGTGACTCTAAAGTTCAAATAATGATGTGTAGACTTAGCAAATTAAGTGTTTGAACTTAGGAGATTATAATTTTGACCCAACTTTATGATTTTCAGACTCAGAGAACGAATATTTAGACCTAAAAAGTACAAACTAGGAGATCTAATACTGTGACATGAGAAATTTGACATTCAACTCCCAAGAGTTGTTGATTAGATCAAGGGAGATGACCTTTAGACCAAGAGAGCTACTGTTTAGACTAAGAACTCTATTGTTTAGACCAGGAACTCTACTGTTTAGACCAGGAACTCTATTATTTAGACCAAAAACTCTAATGTGCTAAACCTTGGAGAGTAAATGTTGAAATATAAGAAAGTTAACATTCACACCAAGAGAGCTATCATTTGGACTGAAAATGCGACTGTTTGGACTGAAAGAGCTAATCTGCTATGAAACTTGTGAATTTGACAATTTGAAGTTTGAGTTTTCAATGTTTTTTGTATTTCAATGGATGAGATCTTGACTTGACTTACAAACACAGAAATCAGATTGTATTTTTGTCCAAAGGACACATAAAGTGTATGTTCAAGAAGCTTTAAAGAAAGCCCAAGTTTTCACAGGTTTTGAACAATTGAAAACACACCAATTAGTCTATCCTAAGGAGATTGGCTTCATTATTAGTTCTTAGCCCACAACTTGGTACCCTTTCAGCTCACACAACCTTTTCACCCCCTAAAGGGCGCCCATGTTTTTGCCTTTGCGAGAGCTAATGGAGTCCCATTATGAGCCTAGCAATAAGGTCTCAAAAGGGGAGTTCACACATATGCTCAAGAGGGACACATGGTGAGTATCTTAAGGAGAGATTCCTCCCCCTCCATGTACTAAGAATTTAATAATGTTCGGAGGTAAACCGGGTAGCTTCTAATTTAATTGGAACTAGTAAGGGATCCATTTGGTGTGTTGGGGTATAAACTCAATTAAGAAGTCTCCCAGCCTTGAAAACCAAGGTTTGATATACCCAAAGGTACGAAGGAGAGCTATTCCCGAGCACTGCCATTGACTTGATTTTCATCAAATCACGTTTATTGTATAGTGGGTTGGAGCACTTGGCATTAGCCGTTCCCACTTGGGTCATTCCCCTCTCACCGACCTTAATGGCTTAGAGTTATTATCTCCTTGAGAGGGCAGACCCGCTAAAGATATGCAGTATTGAAAGAAAAGGATGAGTCTGGATTTCTGATCACCTAAGAAAGGTGAGAGCATACTCGCCTATCATCAAAACACATAAGACATGTTTGTTCATTTTCATTGTAATTAGTCTATGTGCCTAATTTAACAAAACTAAGTGCAAAATCTTGTGGTTGCAAACAAAGTTAGTAGTTTATATTGCATTCTTTCACGACGAATTGTTTTATGCCTCCAGTCTTTCACAGTGAAATAAGTACCTACAAAACCAATAATTTGCAAATTAGTTTCGGAAAAGTGACAATCTAGAAGCAGAAATGAGGAATGCAACATACAATATTTGCAAAATCAATAAAAAATTGAAAATGCCATCAAATTGATCAAGAATGCTGCCAAATGGACCCAAAATGCTACTTTGCACCCTAGAAACGCTGCTCTGCACACCAGAAACATTATTCTGCACACTAGAAATGCTGTCAAATAGACTCAAAACGCTGACAGATGTGCCAAAAATGCCACAATGCATACAAAAAATGCTAAACTACAGACTGAAAGCACTAAAGCATAGAAAAAAAAAAAAAGAGAGTTGAGGAATCTCCCATAAACGCTATTTGAGGTGTCAGGATGCTACAAAAGAGGCCAAAACATGATTTGGGAGCCTGAGAGAGCTAATTTGCACTCCGAAAGAGCTAATCAACCTGTCAATGAAATTTCCTGCAAGCAAACTTGTTAAAGATCAAAGGGGCTAGGCCCCACAGTGGGCGCCAATTAATGTGGTGCTAAAAATGTGGTATATAGAAGGCATACACATATAATGAGACAATAAAATGTAATTGAAAAGCTTAATTAAAAACTAGATTAGAAATTCAAACCATAAGCTTTCCTTGAAATGTCTCATTTTCCTCTATTCTTGAGGACCTTGAAGGTGTTGGGTTGATGGGCTCTCAGTGGAGCAATGACCTTCAAAGTGGCAACTCAAGAGTTGAGTAGCTATTTGATTATGATTGACAATGGAGATGATATGAAATGCATGATTTAATAAACTAGATTAACATGCTATGATTAATCCAAAAGCTAATTGCTAGATGATTGAAATGTAAATTGCCTATAGTAATGATGCTAAAGCTATGAATGCAAGGGATCCTTATTGCTCCAAAATGGGGGATATTTATAGGAATTCCTAGGCCAAAGCTGAGGTGACAGGAATCAACGGTCTAGATCTGGTCTAAACATATCAAGGGCCAAAATTGAGGAAGTTGGAGAAGAGGTTGGAGGAAGGGACACTTGTCATCTCTATGGTGACAAGTGTCAAGGAGCCTTTCTCATGAGAGGGCAAGTGTCCATGGGAGGATACATGTGGAAAAAGTGCCATGTGTCTCAAGGAGGGAATATCCACACCATGGGAGGTTAGGATAAGGAGGTTAGAATGTGCAAGATAGGATAGGGTTAGTTAGACCCAGGATTAGGTGGAATGGGATAGGTTAGGGGATGGTTAGGTTAGGTGGTTAAAAGTTAGGAGCCATGTGCTCATTTGAATTTATAAATTCAAATAATTGGAAAATGGTAATTAATCTCAACAAACTTGAGTTTGTTAATCTTAATTAGGGATTAGAAGAATTAAGTTATATGGGGTAACATTAATTAATTTAGAATTAATTAATCAAAAGGGGGATATGAAATGAACTATATAAATAAATTATGTAGATTTATTTATTAGTAGATGAATAGAGAAATCAATTAAATTGCTTGTGAATTCAATTAATTGGGAAGGGGAATTAATAAAAAACCTGCATATTTAATTATCTATCTTGAGACCATTTTTAGGTATATACAGTATGTATATATATGTATGTCTATATATATATATATGTATATATATGTATGTCTATATATATATATATATGTATATATATGTATGTATATATATATATATATACATACACATATATGTATATATATGTATGTATATATACAGATACATATATATATACACACACATATATATATATACACACACACACACACACACACACACACACACACACACACACACACACACACACACACACACACACACACACACACACACACACACACACACACACACACACACACACATATATATATATATGTATAACAGAAAAAAGCTATGGCTCACCGTAGAAAGCCAAAATTTGAAAATTACTATAGGGAGCTTTGTTTTCCCAAATTTATCCACTTTCCCCACAAGAAAGACCTATTAAATCATGCAAAATTTCTAAAGATGCAACAAATTCAGAGCAGACATAGAAATAAAGAAGACCACCGAGCTAGAAATAGAAATAACATATCTAAGCTAGATAAATATTAACCTACTCACCCAAATGTTTGTGTAACTTATGTCTGAAATAAAAGTTTAAATAGTTTTAAGTATCATGATAAACCATTCAAAAAAGAAACACAACAACTATCTTGCCATTAGGGATCACTTCTTAGAGTTTGGGAGAGGCCCGACACCTTCTCGACTGCGCCTTACTTTCCTCCATCCTTGAGCTAGCAGGGAGATCATCTGGGCTAGAGGCATGGCCGAAAGGGATCTCCATATCATCAGGAACAACTTCAATGTTTTTTGCCTCTAGATAGTTGGCCAACCACCTATTACACTGTGGTTTTCTGACATGCAAAAGCCACATAATAAGGGAAAAATTCCTCTGCCTTATCGGATTGTAGGCTGCAAAGGCAGCCTTATCTTCAATTTCCAAGATTGGAAATCTAGGCACCGAGTTGTTTTTCCATATGAGTTTGTGATAGTTGCAGGGCTTAGGAATAGTTAATTCCTCGTCCATGTAGTACCCCTCCTTGATTAGACTCTTTTTGTATGTTTTTGATTGACTTCAGTGGAACATTATTGTATATTGATTCATATTTTATGCGATGTTATTTAATGCTTTATCTAGATTTGTGGTGTATGATTTTATGCAGTATCTCATTGCTTATGATTAATGTTATTTTATGGATCATTATCATGGACTGACACTCTTACCTTATATGTGCGATGCGTTATTTATGTTTTGCATGTTTTCATGTGTATTGAGATGTGAGGGGATGCTTTTCCTTCATTCACTCCAGTGAGACAGGGAACGTCATGATTCTTCTTCATTGGTGTGCATGTGGTGTCTGTATATTTATTTGTCTATATGCACATATGGGTTCTTTGGTGTAGGATATTGCAGGTATAAGTACCGGGTAGGTACAAGGTATCGACTCCACCTGGTTTCATAGGTCTGAGCGTGCCTTATATGTCTGATGGGAGTGGAGGAGATAGTTGTTGGACCCTATCTTGACCTGCGGTTACACTCATGTGAGTGTTGTCAGTTGGTTGTCTTTCCTGTGTGGCTGGTATGCGAGTCATAGTGCTTTGGTTTGGTCATTTGTGAGTCATCATTTGATCACTCATCATTTTGTGTGCTTTCATTCATCTGAATGGTTATTTAATTGAATGGATGATGCTATCTTATGTTGGCATAATTAGTTAATTATTATGCTTTGAGATTATTGATTTAATTAAATTAATGATTTGCTAAGATTAACTGGTTAAATGGCTTATTTTATTGTGTAAGTTGCATTAATATATTTTGTGAAGGAAATAAATAATTGCCTAGCCATTTAAATGTTAAATGCTTATGTTGAAAAAAAATATTTTGGAAATAGAAAATAAAATGAAAAGATTTTCTTTTTACCTTTCCATTTGAATTTTTCATTTTAATCATTGGAAAAGAATTGTTTTTAGAAAAGGAGTAAATCTAATTGGAGGAGAAAAATTTTAACCTAGAAAGTTTAGGTTGAAATTATTTTTCCCATATAATTCTGAAAATTCATGGGAATGGGAGAGCAGAATTTTTGGAGAGAAATTTGGAAATCCATTTTGAAGGAGGAGCTGGGATTCAATTTGGTTTGCAAGGATTGGGATTCTCCATCATTTGTTGCTTGCTAGTTTGCTCAAGGTTGGATAATCTCTTCTTGGTCTTAAATTTTAAATTTGATTTTTTAGTTGCTTCCTGTGTGTTAAAAAAAAATGCAAATCTTCCTATAGATTCTTGTGGAATGATTGGAATGGAAGAAAGAGTGTTTATTATTATTGGTTTTGTGAAATTTATATCATATGTTTGCATTTAGGAAACAAATGGATCATTTCTCTATTTGATGTTTGCTATTTGTTCATAGAAATCAACTTCTTGATTTACCTCTTCTATTTGGAAGAGAATGAATTAGATTTAGTTTGTTGTGTGCTTCCTAGTATCTATTTGCCCAAGATTTGAGGTTCTTGTGTGATTTTATTTCAGCATCTACCTTATTGGTAAATATCCATTTGAAATTTGGATTTGGCACTATGTATGTGTGTGCCCGTGAAATGAACTGGAGATGTATCGTGTTCATGTTAAATCAGATTTTAATGCTTTGGAAGCATGTTTTTAAATGTTTCGTAGACCTTACCTTACTCATGGTGGGCTAGTCCCACCACACGGGTTGGTAGTGTCTGCTACCCGCAGGTAGCAGTACTATCAGTCAGTATAACTTATCTTTTGGTTT